>NW_028319105.1:125000-135000 GCF_062004578.1 Staurois parvus
AAAATAGACAATGCAAAAGTAAATGAACAGTCTCACCACACCCGGAATTCAGACTATGAAACTCTCCCGTGGATCAGCTGGCAATGGAACGCCTTTAGAAATGATATCACAGGGCAAGTGATAGATATTTAGTATGGGAGAATGTAGGAAATTAGGAGTACAGAGGTTTAGCAATTTAGTAAAGTTTGGAAGTTTGAAAGGATGGAAGAGGGGTTATAGAGAGGTCTCTTCAGATGTCTTCAGATTCTTCTCATGAGGTCTTTCTTCAGTCAGGGTTTTCTTTTGATGAGGTTTTTCTTTTGATGAGTTTTTTTTTTTCTTAAAGGTACAAGGGCTTTTATACCAACTAATCCATTGTTCTAAGATACCTTCCCACCAGGCTTCTTGATTGGCTAGTTGAGAAATGTGTGTACATAAGCTATTTCTCACCTGCCCGCCAGATGGCAGTCTTGTACCATAGAACAATTTGAGTATTTGAGATGACTCATACCTCGGGTGGAATTTTAAGGTAATTTCAGGGATTAAATATACGTCTTTTTCCAGATATATAAGTGATCATACCTATAGTGTTCTAAATAAGAACCATGGAATATATGTGTATATTCAGTTATTCCTCCCTGAAATACAAGCTTGTGTGAAAGCATCTATTTCCTGATGAGACATACAGCTGAGGCTAACTTACAATATATCTTACTTTTCATCATCTCAATACTCAAGTTAGTGATATATAATTCCCATTGCTGAATATTTGGTGGTGTGTGAAACCTATTCTTTATAACATCTCTAGATACTATGCTTTTGTAGTAATATCTTTGTAGTTAGATGCATTCAATTTTTAGTCTTAAATGTCCTGAATTTAACTTCTTTGTTTTAAAACGAACATTTTCTATGTGTAGGGAAAAACTCTGTTTGCCTGGCTCTTGTATTGGAGTCACAGTAAACAACTATTAATACTTTCACCCTTGGTGGACAATAGCATATTGTGATAGTTTGAGAGGTCTGTTGGTTTATCACACTCTGCAAGGTTTGGGTAAGCTCTCAGACAATCAGTTTGGTTCCTCTATTGTCATGTCCAGACCTTGTATATGTTTACCTGCTATAGAAGTCTGAATAATGGTGTTTGACCACCTGTAGAACTTCAAATAGTATATTGTCTCTGGGAGGAAAAAAAAAATCCCTTCACCCATCGTTTACATTTCTCTAGCTAGATGGTCATTCGACTTTCCAACCAAGACAAATTAACCCTTAACATCCGGCTATGCTGACTTGATGTTATATAGGATTATGTCTTGATAAAATCATGTTTTTGAGACATAATTTCAAAAGCCCACAACAGAGCGCTACTGTGTTTAACCCTCTGTATAACCGGTCTGCGGTGACCGTGCTATACAGACTATTTTCTCAACCATTATAGTGTTGTAGCTGATATCGCAGAGTTTCCTCTTTCTCTGTACAAAAAGGTGGTGGCAGTGTAAAGGGTTAATTGCGTAATTAACTTGACCCAGTTACAATCGCTCCCAGGATGCCGGTACAACAATCGGAGGTCCAATTAGCTGGAAAATCGTTGTGCAGGGTGCAGCTGGGCGTAGCATTGTTACGCACGTGAAATCGCGGTTTTAGATTGCCTGGTCCTTCAGTCACGAGTTTGGTGAGAAGGTCAGGGGTCTGACGCCACGATCGTCACATATTGGCTGGCAGCGTACGTGGGATAGTTGCATTAGGAGCTTCAGTGCAGTGTTAAAAATTGGCTCTGCACTGAAGGATTGTAACCTTTGTGGAAACAGTCCTTAGAAACAAGCAGTACATAATATATAGAGAGAGATAGAGAGAGAGACAGACACACATATAGCAACAGCTCCTTCCTTTTTTCTGCTTCCTATTCTATCTTTGCTTGCAATTATGCCTGGTGATGTAGAATACAAGAAAATGACCAAACGTGATTTTGAGTGTGGAATGTTCCTCATGGGGAATGGATGTCGGTTGCAAAACCCGTGATGATTTGATTCGGGATCTACAGGAACATGATAGCCGAGCAGATCAGAACTCGGGGGAACTTGACCATGACGGGGTTCCTGCTACCTACATTCCCAGTGGTTTAGAGACCACCTCACAGGATGGGCATACAGAGACTGACACTGGAGGATACCGAATGGTATCATCACACCAACGCCTGAGCAGGCCAGCACCGGAGTGCCTGTAACCAGCAGAGACTCTCCTCAGATGCAGGAAGCCCTGAAACGCCTCATGTAGACAGATCTTGAGGCATACCTGCGGTTCCTTGAATGCCAGGCTGACAGAGAGGTGGTGGAATGCCAAGCAGCGGCTGACAGAGAAGCTGCGGAACGCCAGACTGAGAGGGAGGCGGTGCAGTGGGAAGCTGATCGTCAGCACGAGCTGGAGATGACAAGGCTCCAGCAGCAGCAACAGGGTCAGAACCTCGGGCCTTTAGAACACAGGGACGCCACTCTGGCCGTGGCCACCGCAGCCAAATTTCCAGTGATGGAAAAAGATAGTGACATTGACACGTACTTACTGTCATTTGAAAAAACGTGCCGTCAGTACCATGTGCCCCCAGCTCAATGGGCTCGGTACCTGATACCAGGGCTACGAGGCAAGGCCCTGGATACGTTTGTTGAATTGCCAGAGGGGCAGGACAACGATTACGAAGTTTTGAAATATGCCATTGTCCGGAAGTACCAGATGACCCTGGAAGTGTAGCGCAAGCGGTTCAGGTCCATGCAAAAGGGACCTGGGGACTCATACACGGATGTGGCGAGTCGCTTACGCACCACATTCCGACGGTGGACTAAGGGACTGAAAGCTGACTTCTACGAGTCTTTAGAAGATCTCATGATACGAGATCAACTCCTGCACATCTGCCCGGCCGACGTCAGACAGTTTGTCTTGGAGAGAGAGCCAGCATCTGCTAAAGCTGCAGCCGATTTGGCAGATACCTTCGTCCACACGCGAGTGTCTGACCATTGCAAGGCTCCTCCGAATGGCTGGAAAAGGGGGAAATTGCCCCTAGCAACCCGTCCTACGTCGGTGAGTCAAGCTACGCATCCGCCCACACCTGCAGCCCCTGGGGCCAAGCCATTCCTGACTGACAACCGCTGATGTTTCACCTGTGGGAAAGCAGGACATCTCAGGACGCAGTGTCCTGAGCAGAAGAAGATATCATCTGGCCAACCGGCCTGCAACTCTTCCTCCGTGCTGTTGGTGAGTGGTAAACCTCAAGGACCCAGCACCAACCTACAGCCAGTCATAGTCGGCAACCGGACCGTAACCGGTTTTCATGACACCGGAGCTGAAGTCACCTTAGTCCGACCAGAGGTGATAAAGGACAAGGACATCATCCCAGAGAAGTTCCTTACCCTCACTGGAGTGGGGGAAACCCGTTCCTGCATACCCCGTTCCTGTGTTTATCGACTGGAGTGCAGGGAGGGGGATGAGGGAGGTTGGAGTCTCGGATGAAATCCTCACTGCTGTCCTGTTAGGGGCTGATCTGGGCACCCTTATCTCCTACTATGCCCCTGTTAAGGACGCTCCGGAATCCCCCCTGGAACTCCCGGGTCCTACCAAGGTACTGTGTGCAGACGTCGGGGTAATATCTGCGCAACCTGTGGATGGACAGAGGGAGGGGGCTGGGAAGGGAGTGGGGTGGCAAGATTCTCCATTAGCTGGAGAATGAGAAGAAATCCCCCAGCCTGGCAAGGTAACGAACTCATGTGTCATTGGCATTAGAAACGTAACTGTTGATTATTATGATGATAATGACGACGATGATGTTGATAATGTCAGTAATGTTGATGATAATGTTGGTAATGCTAGTGATGGTTATGATGATACTAATGAGGCATTACTAACATTAGTGGTCACCCGCAGTGTGGCAAGGGCGGCTAAGGCACAGGCTCTGGTCTCAGAACAGCAGGAGGATGTCTCTGACCCCTCCCCTTGTTCTGACCCAGTGGACTCTGCCTCCAGTGAGTCTCAGCAGCTGTCATTGTTTGCTACAGGACCGCTGGCTGGGACCTGTAGTTCCACCTTTGAGGCCGCACTGCAGACCTACCCTAGAGCAGCTCAGAAGTCTGGCTAATCCCCCCCCCCTGTGGAGAATGACAAACAAAAGATTTACTGGGAACAGAGAAGGCTTTATAGGGAGGGCTTGCCCACCGAGGGTAGGGGGGCTGACATTGGTAGAAGACAGCTTGTCGTGCCTCATCCCTTTAGGGGACAGCTGCTGAAAGTGGCTCATGAAATTCCTCTGGCAGGGCACCTAGGGATCACTAAGACAAGAGCCCGATTGGTTCATAATTATTTTGGCCCACCATGCTCACGGACATAGCGGATTACTGCCGGTCCTGTGTTACCTGCCAACGAGTTGGCAAGGCAGGAGATGTGCACAGGGCCCTATTACAACCTTTGCCTGTGATTGACTAACCTTTTAAGAGGCTGGCAGTAGACATCGGGGGGGGGGGGGGATTCTAGCCATCCCTAGCAGCTCAGGCAAATGTTATATCCTGACAGTGGTTGACTATGCCACCCGGTATCCCGAAGCTGTTGCTCTTTCTTCCCTCCGGACGGGCAAGGTTGCAGATGCTCTGCTGGGGATCTTCACCAGAGTGGGGTTTCCGGCCGAGCTCATTAGCTATCAAGGGCCCCAGTTTGTGTCAGTCCTGATGCAAGCTTTCTGTCAAAAGATACAGATGACTCACATCATGGCCAGTCCTTACCATCCACAAACAAATGGCTTGTGCAAACGTTTTAATGGCACCTTGAAACAAATGTTGTGCACCTTTGTGGAGTCCCAGGGGAAGGACTGGGAATGATATCTGCTATTCGCTTACAGAGAGGTGCCTCAGGAGTCCACCGGGTTCTCGCCCTTTGAACTTCTGTACGGGTGGAGGGTGAGAGGGACTCTGTACCTAATCCGTGAGACCTGGAAGGGCAAAATTGTTGACCCTGAGGTCTCTGTGGTGGGTTACGTGCTCCAATTCAGGGATAAAATTGAGACGCTGGTGGGGATGGTACAGGAAAATATGGCCCAGGCCCAGACCAGGCAGAAGCGTTGGTATGACCGTATTGCCAGGGAGCGGACATACAACGTTGGGCAGCAGGTGTATGTTCTGCAGGCTGCCTGGGAAGGCCCGTACCCCATCACCCAGAGCAGGCGGCAGAAGGCCTTCCGTGTTAATATGATCAAAGCCCACCATGAACGTACGGCCTATGTCATGCCAGTCTGCAGCCAACAGGAGTCTGAGAAGGCTGACCCCCTCCTAGACCTACTCGCTGACACTAGGGAAGTGGATTCAGCCCTCCCGATCAACCCCCTCCTTACCCCCACTTAAAAAGAAAGTAAAGCAGTCCCAAGTATTTCCATTTATAACTGCATACTCCACGCAACATAAAGCCATAAACTGCATAATATATAAAAATTGGAATGTATTAAAAACCGATCCAATTCTTTAAAAAATCCTACCTGAGAGACCAGAAATAATATTTAGGAAAGCAACGGCTCTACGTCACCGAGTGGCACGTAATGTCATCAGCCACCGGACAGAATCTCCTTCTTTAATAAATTAATAGGGTTCTTCCCTTGTAATAAATGCATCGCATGTATGGTGACTAGCAGTAGAAAACATAAAACAACTGCTTTCATGTCACAGGTTACTGGAAGGACCTATAATATAGACAAATGCATTGACATGCAACAGTAAAAACGTGGTGTACCTCCTGCAATTCCCTTGCAAGCTTCAATACGTGGAACGTACAACCAGATGCCTTAGGGACAGGCTAAGAGAACATGTCAGCAACATCAAAAAAGGCTATAAGGAAAACTCTGTGTCACATCATTACAGGAGGAAACATAACAGAGACCCATCCTCATTACAGTGCATAGGGATAGATGTCGTACAACCCCACTGGAGGGGTGCTAATAAACTAAGAGCTGTCTCACAACTTGAGACTCGTTGGATATATGAACTCCGTACTTTGCATCCATATGGCCATAATATTGACATTGACATAAATTGCTACATCAATAACAGTTGACTTCCTTACTGTTATGGCCTTCTCTTTGCTAACATTACTATATTTATAATGACTATAATTGAATGGAATTCTCTAGTATCCTATACTACAGATTTACTGTCATTTTTTTAATATTGTTTGTATTATGCTACACATATGTGTTAAGATTATTTCTACTATTTTCAGTATTTTTATTTAATTTTAATTTTTGAAAGAGATACATACATTTTATAGCATTCTAATTTTATTTTATGTTTTAAGGCATATATTTATTGAATCATAAACTGAATGTCATATTGATTGAGTGTTCATTGTGGATGATGACACTCGTGTTGTCAGTGGGGTATTTTTCCTGTCACTGAGATCTGCTACTGTACATTTATATATTATTATGCCTCAATATTAAAAAGACCAAATGTCAGGATTTCCCATAGGTATACATTACTGCTGGTGACGCATACATGCTGCCAATAAGGGTTTTAGAATACAGTTGGAATCTCCATTGCTTTTACATATTTCTTTTAGCACACATACTTTCGGCATCTCGGATTGTTATGTGAATTTGCTTAACTTTAAAATACCTATGGAAAAATGGCGCCCGCATAGTTGTGTTTGCGCACATGCTTTGGTCTACTCCAACATGGCACACGTTCAATTACGTATGCGCCACTGCGGACATAAATAGACGGTGCACGGCTAGGCGTTACTGGCACTCCCTTCAGATGACGTGCGGGTGCACGAAACGCGTAAGGAGCCAGTAATGCCGTGACGTCACGCCACCAGAGCAATGAGGAGCTCTGGCGGCCATCTTTTAGCTCTGGACAGTTAGTCCACATGGTTTATACATGCCCTGCTGTAAGTTTTAACCTGTATTTTTTGCAATAAATTTTTGCAAAGTTACTACACTATGGGCATCCTTTTGCTTTAACTCCCCTGAGGAGTTTCTGATTCACAGCCATCCTAACATCCAGAGAGGGAGCCTCCACTAGATACAGAGGACTGCACCCACCTATCCCATAAAAGGGAACTCTGGATGACCTTGACACCAGTGAATCCACACCTCAGAATCCATCCACCCATAGAGGAAAGGCTTAGGATTCCTGCCATCATCCCATGATCCCATGATGATCATTTGATGACATCTAAATTACTAACGCGCATTTACGTGCGCTTTCTGGTGAGTGCGCATTGCTTATAAACCTATATGCACATCCACCGGGTCGAGGAAGACGCATGATTAATAAGCACAATAGTCACCTGATGAACTTTTATATGATTTATCAATAATCAGTATTTTATGTTTATATGCTAACTTATAGACTTTTTTTGATCTTCGCGCCGCACATCATTTTATTATATTTTTTGAGGTTTTCTTGGTTACCTTGTGCTTGGCTGCTTTTAATTTAATTCAGTTTCTTTACTTATTTGGTTTCATTGGGCGCTCACATCTACCTATTCTTTACATTAGTATATGGAGGTAGGTTTACTGGGAAGCCTGGGAGAAAACACCTCGCTGCCCACAAAGTAGACACGGGGCTATCCTCCTATTAAACAATCAGCCTATCGCGTCTCTTTAGAGGTTCTGGCTGATATGAAAAAGGAGGTGGTGGAAATGCAGTTGGGTGTGATTCAGAAGTCCTACAGTGCCTGGGCATCTCCTGTAGTCCTGGTCCCCAAAAAGGACCGGACGACCAGGTTCTGTGTGGACTATCGGGAACTAAATGCCATCACCACTGCAGACGCCTACCCCATGCCCCAGATCGTTGGATAGGCTGGCGGCTGCTCGCTATATCACAATCATGGATCTGAGCAGGGGGTACTGGCAAATTCCTCTGGCGCCTGAGGCCCGGGAAAAGTCTGCCTTCATCACCCCATTCGGCTTGTTCGAATTCACGGTCATACCCTTTGGGATGAAGAATGCCCCAGCTACCTTCCAGAGGGTCATGAATGACTTACTGGAGGGGCTGGAACAGTGCGCAGTAGCCTACCTGGACAACATTGCCATGTTCAGCCCCACCTGGAAAGAACATCTGGTGCATCTGTGTCAGATTCTGGACAAACTGATAGCAACAACCTGAGGATGGAGGTGTAGCAAGCGTACACCCAGAGATGGACGCGGTTCAATCATTTTGGCTTCAACCTCCATCTTGGCAAAGGGTAAACCATCTTGACAAACATATTTCCCCCTCATTCTCCCCCCTTCCTCTCTGTTAATACACATTGACATATGGCCTGTGTGTTAGGAGTGTCACGGGCCAGCCAGGGCACAGCAGGGAGCCCCAGAGCTATAAAACATTTTTGAGTTGAAGCGCCTAGTTGTCTAAGAGAGCTGTGCAATCTAGCACATTTTAAAAGATAACGCAAGCCTTCCCAGGAGTTCAAAGACATTCCAGAGAAGCACGGACCAGATAACACTTTTAAAATCCATTTTTCCCCTATGTCTCATATCTTGGAATATGAGAGACTTGCATAAAAACCAGGCATGTCTTCAGATTGGCCACGAGGAGACAAACCGTTTGATAGGTCACTCTCCTTGGCTGGAATACATAGGAAAGCAGAAAAGTAGATCTCTTGAACCATTCAGTGTATAATTTCATATTTAATATCTAATCATTCCTCAGATGTGTCTGCATAATAATCTACCGGCGGGTGGAATTTCACTTGTGCATAGGGAAAGTTATGAGCCAAAATATGAACTAGAAGAGATTTTGGCTCTAGTTTAGGTCTACGCCCAGACCTTCCCTCCCTAAACGGGGCATTGGTCCTAGACTTCAGAGACACCCCCTGCTAGGGAACAACAAAATGGGCTGTCAGGCCAAAGAGTGGAAATTGAAGAATTCTCCCTTTTAACATCGGAACCAACCTGGGAGATGTGCCCTTTTGCTTTGAAACTTTGATCTGCAAACCCAAGGCTGATTGGCAAGTACTTTAACCCTTTAACCTCCTTTCTGTTATCTCTTTGCTGTGCTGTTGTTCTCTGTATATTTATATATATATATATTGGTTACATCTTTTTTCTGTAAATATTTTTATTGCACCCTTTTGACCTTTTAGTAAAAAATCTTTCCTTCTGAAAGTGTTGAACTGTTTCTATAGCTCCTTATTGCAATTTACGAATTCCTGCCTCTAAAAGAGCGCTACTGTGTTTGTTTAACCCTCTGTATAACTGGTCTGCGGTGAACGTGCTATAAAGAATATTATCTCAACCATTATATTGTTGTAGCTGATATTGCTAACTTTTCTCTTTCTCTGTACAAAAAGGAGGTGGTGGCAGTGTGAAGGGTTAATTGCGTAATTAACCTGACCCAGTAACAATCGCTCCCAGGCTGCCGGTACAATGATTGAAAGTCCAGTTAGCTGTAAAATCGTTATGCAGGGTGCAGCCGGGCGTGGCATTGTTATGCACCAGACATCGTGGTTTTAGATTGGCTGGTCCTTCGGTCACGAGTGTGATGAGAAAGTCAGGGGTCTGACGCCGCGATTGTCACAGGTGCCTCTGACTGAAGTTGCCAATTTATTTGTTGCATTGCGAGGTACAGTATCAAAGATTATGACAGCATATACAGTTTGCGGGAAAATGTTATCTGATAAGTATAAGCGTGGTTGAAATAGTCAACTGACCGAAAGAGACAAAAGGACATTGCACAAGATTGTTACGACTGGTATTGAGCTCTGCAGTCACTTTTACAGCAGTTGTTTCCTTATTCCGGTTCATAGTCCTTTTGTCAATTTCGGTCAGTTGACCATGTCCACTGCACTTATGCTTTCAGAAGATGTTTTCCCGGATACTGTATATGCCGTCATAACCTTTGAAACTGTACCTTGCGCGTGTGTGGTTTTTAATATATATTTGAACTTCTGTGGAAGCACTATAAAGAAGATATCTTTACAGGACTCATACTTGTAAACACTGCCCTTCATGGGGCATGGATCAAACTGTGAATGTGGTTTTAATTTAAAAAAAATCATG
>NW_028319106.1:0-82500 GCF_062004578.1 Staurois parvus
AAAAAAAGAGCTGACAACCCACTTCAAAGTAACAGGATTTCTCTGAACAAGTTGATGATAGAGTCCATAACCTTTTCCATTAGCTATGGCTACTGTACCTCCTCCGACTGCTGCAGATCGAGAGGTGCAAGGCTTTTAAGACAAGAGCGAAAAAGAGAAAGGGACAAGAGAAGAGAAAATAGAAAGGGAGAAGAGAAGAGAAAATAGAAAGGGAGAAGAGAAGAGAAAAGAAAAAGGGAGAAGAGAAGAGAAAAGAAAAAGGGAGAAGAGAAGAGAAAAGAAAAAGGGAGAAGAGAAGAGAAAAGAAAAAGGGAGAAGAGAAGAGAAAAGAGAAAGGGAGAAGAGAAGAGAAAAGAGAAAGGGAGAAGAGAAGAGAAAAGAGAAAGGGAGAAGAGAAGAGAAAAGAGAAAGGGAGAAGAGAAGAGAAAAGAGAAAGGGAGAAGAGAAGAGAAAAGAAAAAGGGAAAAGAGAAGAGAAAAGAAAAAAGGGAGAAGAGAAGAGAAAAGAGAGAAGAGAAGAGAAAAGAAAAAGGGAGAAGAGAAGAGAAAAGAAAAAGGGAGAAGAGAAGAGAAAAGAGAAGAGGAAGAGAAAGTGAGAAGAGAAGAGGAAGAGAAGAGAAAGGGGGAAGAGAAGAGAAAAGAAAAGAAAAGAAAAGAGAAGAGAAAAGAGAAGAGAAAGGGAAAAGAGAAAAGAGAAGAGAAAGGGAAAAGAGAAAAGAGAAGAGAAAGGGAAAAGAGAAGAGAGAAGAGAAAGGGAAAAGAGAAAAGAGAAGAGAAAGGGAAAAGAGAAAAGAGAAGAGAAAGGGAAAAGAGAAAAGAGAAGAGAAAGGGAAAAGAGAAAAGAGAAGAGAAAGGGAAAAGAGAAAGGGAAAAGAGAAGAGAAAGGGAGAAGGGAAAGGAAGAAGAGAAAGAGAAGAGAAAGGGAAAAGAGAAGAGAAAGTGAAAAGAGAAGAGAAAGGGAGAAGAAAAGAGAAAAGGAGAAGAGAAAGGGAGAAGAGAAGAGAAAGGGAGAAGAGAAGAGAAAGAGAGAAGAGAAAAAGAGGAAGAGAAGAGAAAAAGAAAAGAGAAGAGAAAAAGAGAAAGAGAGGAGAGAAGAGAAAGAGAGGAGAGAAGAGAAAGAGAGAAGAGAACAATAAAAATGACGAGGAGAGAGAGAAGAGAAGAGAAAGGAGAAGAGATGAGAAGGAAATATTTCAAGCATTTGGAGAGAAAAGGACACATGGCAGGTCCCCAGCAGTATTGATTTCCCCTGCTGAAGCCTCCTGGGACTGTCCGCCATGTACAGCAAACCTCATATAATCTTAGTAAACATAATACTTTCATTACTATAAGAAATGGTGATCCTGCCTTTCTGGTCCTGCCACTTCCTGTTGTGGGGTGACACCGTTCTGTCCCTGGCTCCCGATTGTGCTCATGTGTTGTCACCATGTCACATGAGCTTCTGAAGGAGACTACATGCGGCTGTTGTAGCACATATTACACAGTCACTGTCCAATGTTGTCACAGTTAGCAAACCCACCCTGAGAAATGCCATGCAGCCATCGCCGGAGTGTATGTAGACAGGAAGTGCTTGCAATGAGCCTGCGGGGGACCAGCAGCATTGAGGTGCAGCAAAGGATGAAAAAAGTTGCAAACAAGTATTTAAGTAAAAAAAAAAAAGACAGAGAACAGATCATCTTACACCCATAAAATTACTTTCTCTTATTTGCTTTTCCTTTTAGGTTTGTTATATTTACCATTGAAAGCATTTTGTTATATCTGTTATAAAAAAAACAAATGTTGATCCTGCCAGAAATCCAGAGCTGTCCTGTGCACTCTGCAATACTATCTCAGGCAGTATTATCAGCTCACCACAGTGAACTACAGAACACCCCTCCCTCAATGTAAGGAGATGAGGAGAGGGGGGAGGCATTCTGTATTCCTGTGCAGTATAGAGAGCTGCCTGTGCTGCACACTTATCAGTTACATTGTTCCCTTCTATCCCTGGGGACTACAGAACCTCTATGTTATGGAGGAGAGCTGGTGGTGTGTGTATGTGTGTGTGTGTGGGGGGGGGGGGGGGGGTTGTTCTGTATTCCTATCCTAGGGTGACAATGCTGCTCCTCCACAGATACAGTGCAGTGAGTGTTGTCACCTTAGGACAGGAAGTGTGATCCTGACACAATCACCAGGTGAAAATAAAGAGGAAAACCTGAAAACAAATGCAGCCACCACACCTAAGGACTGGTAAGCCTCAATAGATGACATTTTTGTTCTTGGGTTTAGATGGTGAGCTCAGACACATCAGGAATTCAGAAAGTAAAGCCGCGAGCACGAGGAGCCGCAGGTCATCCAGCAGAACGGCACAGCGAG
This sequence comes from Staurois parvus, assembly GCF_062004578.1. NCBI lineage: Eukaryota > Metazoa > Chordata > Amphibia > Anura > Ranidae > Staurois > Staurois parvus. Next base: position 2,352 of record NW_028319106.1, read on the forward strand.
AGCGTCTAGGATGGCGTTCCCGGCCTCCGCCGTATCTTCATCATCTCATCTGTATTGACGCCGAGTCCTATCAGCGGGCCGACAGCAGAGCCCAGGAGAGCAGAGCGCGCATTGTTCTGCACACAAGATGTGAGCTCATTCACAGACTCCCCGCTCCATCTGCCTGAGACCCGGCACGCTACCGATACGCACTCGCTGGCTGTTGTGGCGGAGTGCTGCCATTGTACGCCTGAGAATCGCCCCTTCAACCGACCCGCCACTCTTCACGAGGCACACAAAGCGCCGACAGATACAAAGAGCCTTCTGTGTGCGCATGGAACGCAGGAAACGCAGGAAACGGAGAAGAGGCGCCACTTACCGACATACATAAAGCCATCTTCTGACAGAGACACAAAGACTGAGAGCACACAGATCGCCATTGTGTGCCGCCACCAGCATCCCACCGACACAAAGTGACAATCGCAGGGACCCAGATGGTACAACGTGTGCGGAAAGGAACAGAAACCTCATCTATAGGAGGACAAATGTACAGAGAACACCGAGCCGCTCCATCAGTCTCTGTTCACAGGAGCTTACACTCTAATGCCCCCTCCCCCACAGTCACATCAGGCTCTGTACCAGAGGAGCTTACACTCTAATGTCCCCTCCCCCACAGTCACATCAGGCTCTGCACCAGAGGAGCTTACACTCTAATGTCCCCTCCCCCACAGTCCCATCAGTCTCTGTACACAGGAGCTTACACTCTAATGTCCCCTCCCCCACAGTCACATCAGTCTCTGTACCAGAGGAGCTTACACTCTAATGTCCCCTCCCCCACAGTCACATCAGTCTCTGTACCAGAGGAGCTTACACTCTAATATCCCATCACAGTCACACACTATTATTATACATTTATATAGCTCTGACATATACCGCAGCGCTGTACAGAGAACACTGAGCCAATCACATCAGTCTCTGTACCAGAGGAGCTTACATTCTAATGTCCCCTCCCCCCACAGTCCCATCAGTCTCTGTACCGGAGGAGCTTGCACTCTAATGTCCCCTCCCCCACATTCACATCAGTCTCTGTACACAGAAGCTTGCACTCTAACGTCCCCTCCCCCACAGTCACATCATTCTCTGTACAGAGGAGCTTACACTCTAATGTCCCCTCCCCCACAGTCACATCAGTCTCTGTACCAGAGGAGCTTACACTCTAATGTCCCTTCCTCCACAGTCACATCAGTCTCTGTACACAGGAGCTTACACTCTAATGTCCCCTCCCCCACAGTCACATCAGTCTCTGTACACAGGAGCTTACACTCTAATGTCCCCTCCTCCACAGTCACATCAGTCTCTGTACACAGGAGCTTACACTCTAATGTCCCCTCCTCCACAGTCACATCAGTCTCTGTACACAGGAGCTTACACTCTAACTTTTCCCGCCATATAGGGTAAGCACTTGTTATTCTCGGGGTGATTTATTTGAGGCAGATTACGCTCCGGTGTCTATTATGCTGTAATCTGGAGCACCAGCAGAAAAATCCCATAACCCTGAATGTCCTGCAGGCCGGGTCCCTGCTGGTAGATGAGTCCAGGATCACTGCGCTGCATGGCAAGTCCGCTCACCCCCTCAGTGTCCTGGATATACTTTGCTCCTGTACACTGAAGGGTTAATTCACCTATAAAAAGGATAACAGGAAAGCGGAGTGAGAAGAGAAACAAAGTCAGCAACCTGCACTAATGGGCCGCCAAGGCTGTTACTTATTACACGCACTTAATTATTGATGGGACTAAGTATCTGCCATAATGAAAGTCAGAGGACCAGCTGGAGACGAGGACGGGAAGAAGTCAAAGAGCTGACACTCCAACCTGTCCATCCAGGAGATCGACGGGGATCGGGGGAACATCTTCCAACCAAAGACAATCGTCCGCTTTGTATTTTATGTATAAAGTTCTAAAATATAGAATATTGTCAGTAGGGGCCAGTCAGCAGCTCCATGCTATATACACTGTACACTGCGTGGAGGAAGGTAGAAGAGCTTACACTCTATTAGGATATAAGGAGGATACAGGAGGTAGAAGAGCTTACACTCTATTAGGGTATAAGGGGGGATAGAGGAGGTAGAAGAGCTTACACTCTATTAGGGTATAAGGAGGATACAGGAGGTAGAAGAGCTTACACTCTATTAGGGTATACGGGAGGATACAGGAGGTAGAAGAGCTGACAATCTATTAGGGTATAAGGGAGGATACAGGAGGTAGAAGAGCTTACACTCTATTAGGGTATAAGGGGGGATACAGGAGGTAGAAGAGCTTACACTCTATTAGGGTATACGGGAGGATACAGGAGGTAGAAGAGCTTACAATCTATTAGGATATAAGGGAGGATACAGGAGGTAGAAGAGCTTACACTCTATTAGGGTATACGGGAGGATACAGGAGGTAGAAGAGCTTACAATCTATTAGGGTATAAGGGAGGATACAGGAGGTAGAAGAGCTTACACTCTATTAGGGTATACGGGAGGATACAGGAGGTAGAAGAGCTTACACTCTATTAGGGTATAAGGGAGGCGGGGTCTGGGGAGGAGTCGGTAGTTGTACAGTAGGATCGGTGATGTATCTCACATGTATGCTCTCTCGGGGTGGGAGATAACCTGCACGCTGATAATTGCTCTCAGATCCCATCCCCCCCCCCACTCTTATCTCCTGGTGTATATATATATATATATATAATTATAGTCAGAAGTCTGAGCGCTTCTCCCGCGATAACGCCATCACACGCCAACGCCAATTTACGGGATCATCCTTCTGACGGGCGCACTGACGGATCGGGTGTACGTGTCGTATCAACTTGGCTGCGATAATCTGGTGAGAAACCATGGAGAGAGCCTGACACTGACCAACAACATCCTTGCCCCCCACCTGTGAGAGCCTTCCATTATTACCCCCCCCCCCCCCCCCCAGAAATAGAGAGAAATACACCCATCTTCACAGCTCCAGACATCCCCTCCATCAACCAGCCTCTTAGATCCCATCTGGTTCCCATGGCGCGCATGTCCCTTCTTCCATCCCTTCTTCTGGGGGGAGGTGCTGCCCCCTGGAAAATGCCGCCCTAGGCAAGTGCCTTGTTTGCCTTGTGGTAAATACACCCCTGGTAACAGAGCGAAAATCAGCCGATTATTCTTAGGTCTGATATTCAGATGAAAAATCAGACAAATTTCGACCCCTATATAGCCGGCCTTAGCTAGAGCAGACAAATCAGCGGTCATGTGATCTGTCAGCTTTCAGGTTGGGAGTCGCGGGGGAAAGCTGCAGCATCCAGGTGAGTCTATACCTTTGTTGTTTTGTTTTTTTGTATTCTCCATTATTCTCCTCTACTGCTTTGATCTGGATTGCGGGTGGAAATCCCTGCAGATAGGACATCTAACAGGACCCTGTGCTGGGACCCCAGTGCTGCAAGGTGAGCTGGTTCCCCGCTCGGCTCCACCGCCGAACACACGCAGGCTTTTATCTCCATTGACAATGCGGCTCTATAATGCATTTGTACTTCGCTGTTTGTTTTTATGTAAATGGATATCAAAGTTCTGCATATTAACAAATGGAAATGGAAGCCACATTAATGGCGGTTTTCATCCCGGCAGACGCTCACGACTCACGTGAACACGCTTTGCATCGCATTTCCATGTCCGGGACCAGACGGCTTCCTGTGCAGAGACAGCAGAACTACAGGACTGTCCCCGAGCATCACAGTGACACCAACCTAACCTCCTAACACAGCAAACTCCGGAGGATTCCCCCCCTTCCTGTGCAGAGACAGCAGAACTACAGGACTGTCCCCGAGCATCACAGTGACACCAACCTAACCTCCTAACACAGCAAACTCCAGAGGATTCCCCCCCTTCCTGTGCAGAGACAGCAGAACTACAGGACTGTCCCCGAGCATCACAGTGACACCAACCTAACCTCCTAACACAGCAAACTCCAGAGGATTCCCCCCCCCTTCCTGTGCAGAGACAGCAGAACTACAGGACTGTCCCTGAGTATCACAGTGACACCAACCTAACCTCCTAACACAGCAAACTCCGGAGGATTCCCCCCCTTCCTGTGCAGAGACAGCAGAACTACAGGACTGTCCCCGAGTATCACAGTGACACCAACCTAACCTCCTAACACAGCAAACTCCGGAGGATTCCCCCCCCTTCCTGTGCAGAGACGGCAGAACTACAGGACTGTCCCCGAGCATCACAGTGACACCAACCTAACCTCCTAACACGGCAAATTCTGGAGGATTCCCCCCCCTTCCTGTGCAGAGACGGCAGAACTACAAGATTGTCCCCGAGTATCACAGTGACACCAACCTAACCTCCTAACACGGCAAACTCTGGAGGATTCCCCCCCTTCCTGTGCAGAGACGGCAGAACTACAGGACTGTCCCCGAGTATCACAGTGACACCAACCTAACCTCCTAACACGGCAAATTCTGGAGGATTCCCCCCCCTTCCTGTGCAGAGACGGCAGAACTACAGGACTGTCCCCGAGTATCACAGTGACACCAACCTAACCTCCTAACACGGCAAACTCTGGAGGATTTCCCCCCTTCCTGTGCAGAGACGGCAGAACTACAGGATTGTCCACGAGTATCACAGTGACACCAACCTAACCTCCTAACACAGCAAACTCCGGAGGATTCCCCCCCACCCCCCCCCCCCGGGCCATTTTTTACAATACAGCGCTGCATTACTTTAACTGACAATTGCGCGGTCATGCAACGCAGCACCCAGATGAAATTTATGGCATTTTTTCCCCCACAAATAGAGCTTTCTTTTGGTGGTATTTGATCGCCTGTGCATTTTTTATTTTTTGCACTATAAACAAAAAAACTGACAGTTTTGAGAAAAAAAAAAACTATATTTTTGACTTTTTGCTATAAAACATGTTCAGTAAAAAAAAAAGTTAAAATTCAAGGTCTATACTTTGGGCAGCACACGGTTAGCTCTTCTGCCTGGCAGTACTCGGGTTGTTGGTTCAAATCCCAACCACGGCACCACCTGCCTGGAGTTTGCATGTTCTCCCTGTGCCTGCATGAGTTTCCTCCGGGTACTCCGGTTTCCTCCCACACTCCAAAGACAGGCTGGTAGGTGAATTGGCTCCTGTCTAAATTGTCCCTAGTATGTGTATGTATGATGTGAGTTAGGGACCTTAGATTGTACCCCCCTTGAGGGTTAGGGACCTTAGATTGTTTGCCCCTTGAGGGTTAGGGACCTTAGATTGTACACCCCTTGAGGGTTAGGGACCTTAGATTGTTTGCCCCTTGAGGGTTAGGGACCTTAGATTGTACACCCCTTGAGGGTTAGGGACCTTAGATTGTACGCCCCTTGAGGGTTGGGGACCTTAGATTGTACGCCCCTTGAGGGTTAGGGACCTTAGATTGTACGCCCCTTGAGGGTTAGGGACCTTAGATTGTACGCCCCTTGAGGGTTGGGGACCTTAGATTGTACGCCCCTTGAGGGTTAGGGACCTTAGATTGTACGCCCCTTGAGGGTTAGGGACCTTAGATTGTACGCCCCTTGAGGGTTAGGGACCTTAGATTGTACGCCCCTTGAGGGTTAGGGACCTTAGATTGTACGCCCCTTGAGGGTTAGGGACCTTAGATTGTACGCCCCTTGAGGGTTGGTGACCTTAGATTGTACGCCCCTTGAGGGTTAGGGACCTTAGATTGTACCCCCTTGAGGGTTAGGGACCTTAGATTGTACGCTCCTCGGGGGCGGGGACTGATGTGAATGTACAATATATATGTAAAGTGCTGCGTAAATTGATGGCGCTATATAAGTACCTGAAATAAATAAGTAAATATACTGATGGGGGAGTATACCTGTTGGAGGGAGGGTTGTACTGGGGGGGGGGGGGTCTTTACTGAGGGGGGACTATACTTGGTGGAGGGAGGGCTGTACTGAGAGGGGGGGGGTCTGTACTGAGGAGGGACTATACTTGAGGGAGGGCTGTAATGAGGGGGGGGTCTGTACATAGTGAAGAGGGGGGGTCTGTACTGAGGGGAGGGGCTGTACATAGTGAAGAGGGGGGGGGACTATACTTGGTGGAGGGAGGGCTGTACTGGGCGGGGGGGGGGGCTGTACACAGTGAAGAGGAGGGGTCTGTGCTGAGGGGGGACTATACTTGGTGGAGGCAGGGCTGTACTGAAGGAGGGGGGAGGTCTGTACACAGTGAAGAGGGGGGGTCTGTACTGAGGGGGGCCTATACATGGTGGAGGGAGGGCTGTACTGAAGGAGGGGGGGTCTGAACTGAGGGTGACTATACTTGGTGGAGGGAGGGCTGTAATGAGGGGGGGTCTGTACATAGTGAAGAGGGGGGGCTATACTTGGTGGAGGGGGGGTTGTACTGAGATGGGGGGGGGGCTGATCCCCTTCACCTTAGGGCAGGACATATGTTACCATTCAGTTGTCAGCAGGACAGGCATTCTGGGAAATCTCTCAAAGCCCCAGGAAAGCAGTAAACATGAACCCTTCCCCACTCCACCCATATACTTTAAATTGGAAAGCAAGTCACCTGTTTTATTCTGAGGTTTAATGACTGTGTCCCCAATCAGGAGATTTCCCCTCACTTCCTATCCCGGTGACAACCATCACTTCAAGATTTCCTGTAACTGGAAGAGTACATTCCCCATCAGGACAGGCAGGAGCAGTAAACACCTGAGAACGGTCCCAGCCGTCCTCCAACCTTGAAAAGGGTTTGTTTGGGCCGGGATCAGAAGCAGAATACGCGGTGATCACTGGCGGGCGCTCCTCTATCACCCGCGTGCTCTTTATTTGGGGCGCAGGGGCTGATTAATAACCCGAGAGTTGGCAGGAAACTGCAAAATCCATACGAGCCGCGAGAACCAACGGGCGCCCGTGGCGATGAACAGGTCCCACCGACGTCAGCGGAGCTCACAGGGGACAAAAATTAAAGACGGATCCTTCCAAAACTGACAAACGAGAGCCGGAAATAGAACCGCCTAAATATATCGCAGCAGAAATGGCTCTTTTTTTGAAATTTGTGTCATTTGTGTCCATTTGTATCCATTTGGGATACAGAGGTTTTTATTCGGATACAAATGGCTACAATGTTGCAACTGCAAGACTTTTTAATGCCAAATATAATAGCTGACTGGAATTCTTCTTCTTCTTGCAGGTCACGGCTCATGAGCAGATTTTTTATAGGAAAAACGATCGGCCGATTTTTTTCCAACTTTACCGATAAAAAAAATGTGCCAAAACCCCGAATAACCGCTGATCAATTAACCCATTAACGGTGCGAAAATCGTCCGATTTTTTTTTTTTTAGTGAAGACACGGAGCAGAATACATTTTGGCCTGAAATTTATGGCGAAATGTGATTTTTACATTTTTTTACCAGACATGTTTAATAGCAAAAAGACAAAAGTATTTTTTTTTCTCAAAACTGTTGGTCTTTTTTTTTTTTTATAGCGCAAAAAATAAAACCGCACAGGCGATCAAATACCACCAGAAGAAAGCTCAATTTGTGGGAAAAAAGGACGTACATTTAATTTGGGTGCAGCGTTGCATGACCGCGCAATTGTCAGTTAAAGTAACGCAGTGCTGTAATGCAAAAAATGACCTGGTCAGGAAGGGGGGTCATCCTCTGGAGGGGGAGGGGGGGTAATCCTCTGGGGGGGGGGGGGATCCTCAGGAGGGCGAGGGGTTAAATATATTCCTCAATAGCCACAATAAAAACAAACCCACTCTGAGTGCACCAATGCCTTTACAAAGCCAGGTGTTACCTTGTAAAATCATCATTGTGCTGTACATCGCCTGTGCAGACAGCAGACTGTGGGAGGGACATAGCAGGCTCCGCCCACTGTAGAAAACTACAGGGGGAGTGGACACAAATTAATGCAGCTTTATTGAAATGTAAGCCATGCATAAATTTGCCTCCTGGATGGATACCCCGGATAGGAAGTGAACCCGGCGCAGCAGACGGGCCGACAATGCAGCGCCTGTGTTGGTGTAGCCGGTGAAATGAATACAGATTGTTATTTCTCATCTAGACGATAAGGCGACATAAAAGGCCATTGTGCCGGGTCGCACCATACTGGAACGCTGGCTCAGCCCTTCGGAAAGGTCGCCGTCTGCACCCCGAGGGTCCGCTGCCCTCCTAACACAACACGGCCATTCTCAGGGCTAAATGTGGTGCGGCGTGGGAGGGGGGAGGGGGGGTGACAACTCGCTGGAACCGCAGCCAAGTCTATGTTGGACCGTGTCCAGCGCCTCGACGTCAACTCTCTGCGGAGGGAAGGCAACACCAGATCCACCGACAACGCAAACAGATGGCGGATGAAGCCGGGAATCAAAGGGACGACTTTTTTGTTGAATGGCCAGACAGGTGAGGAGGAGTTTGGAGCGAGTTCAGACTTGACACCCCCTGGGGGCGCTCTCCGGAACAAACCCAAAATACACAAAGTGTCCGCCTCCCCGACTGTCACTTCTCCAGACTTTCCTACATTCCCACTGTTTGTGATTCTCCTATAATGAGACTCGTTGTGTAGCGTCATCAGTGCCCAGATGATCAGTGTAGCCCCATCAGTGCCACCTGTCAGTGCCTACCAGTGTCCATCAATGCCACATATCAGTGCCTACCAGTGCCCATCAATGCCACATATCAGTGCCTACCAGTGCCCATCAATGCCACATATCAGTGCCTACCAGTGCTCATCAATGCCACATATCAGTGCCTACCAGTGCTCATCAATGCCACATATCAGTGCCTACCAGTGTCCATCAAAGCCACATATCAGTGCCTACCAGTGCCTATCAATGCCACATATCAGTGCCTACCAGTGCACATCAATGTCACATATCAGTGCCTACCAGTGCACATCAATGCCACATATCAGTGCCTATCAGAGCTGCCTTTCAGTGCCACCTATCAGTGCCACCTAACTGTTCCAATCAGAGCCACCTATCAGTGCCTACCAGTGCACATCAATGCCACATATCAGTGCCCAGCAGAGCTGCCTGTCAGTGCCACCTATCAGTGCCAGTCAGTGCCACCTAACAGTTCCAATCAGTGCCACCTATCAGTGCCTACCCGTGCACATCAATGCCACCAATCAGTGCCAGTCAGTGCCGCCTAACAGTTCCAATCAGTGCCACCTATCAGTGCCATATATGAGTGCCACCTATCAGTATCCATCAGTGCAATATGAGTGCTGCCTTACAGTGCCACCTATCAGTGCCCATCAGTGCCATATATGAGTGCCGCCTTTCAGTGCCCATCAGTGCAGCCTATCAGTGCCCATCAGTGCAGCCTCATTAGCGCACATCAGTGAAGGAGAGAAGGAGAAAAATTCCTTATTTACAAAATTTTATAACAGAAACTAAGAAAAAAAATTTTCAGTGATTTTTAGTTGGTTTAGCCAACAAAACAAAACCCCGTAGTGATTAAATACCACCAAAAGAAAGCTCTGTCTAAAAAAAAAGATAATTTTGTTTGAGCGCAGCGTTGCATGACGGCGCAATTGTCATTCAAAAGTGCGAAAGCTGACAATTGGCGTGGGCAGGAAGGAGGGGGTTGCTGGGTAGGCAAGGACTCAGCTCCCTTCCTTGCTGTGTAGGAGCGCACAATGTTGTCCAGTACCTGACACCCTCAAAGACTTGGTGCCCCGGGCCCATTGCCACGTAATATAGCGCATAGATACCTAAAAAGACAGAAAGTCCCGTCCTATCACTGATATTTATTTCCTTCGGATAAACCGAGGGCAGGGGTGGACTGACCATTTAGGGCCCGGGGTCATTAGAGGGCCCCATGAGATGCCCCTGGTACCCTTCATAGGCTTTTTTGGGTGGGGTTTGAATGTGGGCAAGGACACAGTGGCCCCGTGATCCCCTATTGCCCGGGGGTCCCCATGAGTTGTCAGTCTGCCCCTGACCGAGGGCCAATCACACAGATGCATTGTGGCATCGAATACTGCAATCCTATGCATGATGACAATGCGCAGCAATGCACCGGCTCTACATGCACTGTGGTGCAATTCATTGTACAGCAGAGCCCCACGCAGCGCGGTTCACCACCACGTCGCATAGACCATGTGCTCCACCACAATGCATAGACCACGTGCTCCACCATGATGAATAGACCACGTGCTCCACCACGATGCATAGAGCATGTGCTCCACCATGATGAATAGACCACACACTCCACCACGATGCATAAGACCACGTGCTCCACCACGATGCATAGACCACGTGCTCCACCATGATGCATAGACCACGTGCTCCACCACGATGCATAGACCATGTGCTCCACCACAATGCATAGACCATGTGCTCCACCATGATGAATAGACCACGTGCTCCACCACGATGCATAGACCATGTGCTCCACCACATTGCATAGATCATGTGCTCCACCACGACGCATAGACCATGTGCTCCACCACAATGCATAGACCACGTGCTCCACCACGATGCATAGACCACGTGCTCCACCACGATGCATAGACCACGTGCTCCACCACGATGCATAGACCATGTGCTCTACCACATTGCATAGACCATGCGCTCCACCACGACGCATAGACCACGTGCTCCACCACGACGCATAGACCATGCGCTCCACCATGATGAATAGACCACGTGCTCCACCATGACACAGACCACGTGCTCCACCACGATGCATAGACCACGTGCTCCACCACGATGCATAGACCACATGCTCCACCATGACACAGACCACGTGGTCCACCATGACACAGACCACGTGCTCCACCATGACACAGACCACGTGCTCCACCACGACGCATAGACAAACATCGTTTACAGTCACGTACATTTCTTCATCCACAGCTTTACATTGGCAGCCCATTCAATGACAACGCATGGTAATGGGAGCGCACTGACACGCCACTACTGAACACCTAGGGCTCATTACGCTCAGCTGTGATCAGAGGTGGACTGACCATTTGGAAACTCAGGCACTGCCCGAGGGCCCAGGGTCAGTAGGGGGCCCCATGAGATGCCCCTGGTACCTTTTCATAGGCTTTTTTGAGTTTGGGCAAGGACACAGGGGCCCCATGATCCCCTATTGCCCGGGGGCCCCATGAGTTGTCCGTCCATCCCTGGATGAGAGGGACCTCTGATGTGATGGGAGGACTTCTGATGTCATGGAGGGAAGCTGATGTCATGGGGGGGGACTTCTGATGTCATGGGGGGGACCGCTCATGTCATGGGAGGGACCTCTGATGCCATGGGGGGGGGGATCTGACGCTGAAGAGAAGTGACCGCACACAGAAGCTAAGATCCGAATCCCTGCCTGTGACACGTTGAAGGGACGGGAGCACACCCTCCCCCATAGAAAGGGTCGGAGTTCCTCTGTAATGGGGTTCTAGGATGGGATCGGTTTACAAAGTTTCTCTTTAGATCTGGAGTTTTCCTTTAACCCGTCAGCTTCTCTGCAGTATGTGGATCTCCTGAACTATTGGGGGGGGGGTAAAAAAAAAAAAAAAAGGGAACCTGCAGTAATGAGACGCAGCAGATGGAGTCATAAATCCCGGCATTCTCCTGAGAGCGGATTTGTAATGCAAAACAGTGAATTGAAGATGCGACCCGCGGATACAAGGAAGCAATCACAACCACGCTGATTAAACAAGGCCCGAGCCTCGGCACGGCTGCATGAATACTAAACAGAGACAAGGGGACCTTGGAGAGGAGGAGCGCCGTCCGGCCACCAATCCATCACTTCCCACCTTGGACCCAGCGGAGGCCCGGACCGGCAACCCGGCACTGCTGGGATCTGCCATAGGAGCCTCAGGCAGACGTAATGCAGCGGCATCACCATTCTGTATGTATGTTCCGGCATCACATGTCAGGGATCTTCTGCGTCCTCCCCACCCCCATATATTCACTGTCATGAAGACCAACAATCAGCAACTACAGGACTCCACAAATCAATCCCTCACTTTACAGAAAGATCCAATTTTATCATTACAAAGCCATCATTGTGCCCAGTCAGTGACTGTGCCTAGGCTGAGATGATGTCATCAGTGATCAGACTGTACATTGTAACTTTGTAGGAGGAGGCATTTCCTCAGTCTCTCCTCCCTTGGTAATCAGACTGTACACTGTAACTTTGTAGAAGGAGGAGGAGTCATTTCCTCAGTCTCCCCTCCCCGAGCGATCGGACTGTACATTGTAACTTTGTAGGAGGAGGCATTTCCTCAGTCTCCCCTCCCTCGGTAATCAGACTGTACATTGTAACTTTGTAGAAGGAGGAGGAGGAAGCATTTCCTCAGTCTCCCCTCCCCCAGCGATCGGACTGTACATTGTAACTTTGTAGAAGGAGGAGGAGTCATTTCCTCAGTCTCCCCTCCCCCAGTGATCAGACTGTACATTATAACTTTGTAGGAGGAGGAAGCATTTCCTCAGTCTCCCCTCCCCCCAGCGATCGGACTGTACACTGTAACTTTGTAGAATGAGGAGGAGGCATTTCCTCAGTCTCCCCTCCCCCAGCGAACAGACTGTACATTGTAACTTTGTAGAAGGAAGAGGAAGCATTTCCTCAGTCTCCCCTCCCCCAGCGATCAGACTGTACATTGTAACTTTGTAGAAGGAGGAGGAGGCATTTCCTCAGTCTCCCCTCCCCCAGTGATCAGACTGTACATTGTAACTTTGTAGCAAGTCATAAGGTGAGAGGCTGCAGCAGGGGCTGGTCTGTGTCAGACATTTGTGAACACATCCAAGAACTGCACAGACACCAGGATTTACATGATTATGCCGATACCTCAGTCCAGGAAGTAGATGACCCTGGATGACACCTGAACAAAGATGGTGCTGTCCTTTAGAGAAAAGCAAATGAATTGTCGGGGGGGGGGGGGGGGGGGGTCCTGTGATCTGTGGGAGGTAATAAATACCTGGATGTGTTACACTGATACATTACTTAACGTGGACAAATATGTCTAATGACAGGTTCTCTTTAATATACCTATATATACATGGAGCAGAGTGCCAACAACGATGATATTTTTATATGAAGTCTTTCCATTTTTATTACTAATCTTAATTTAGTCCTGGTGACATCACTGGGTCTCTGTGCTTCTCTATGCAAAGCCTGCAGATCATTACTGGTAGAAGGGGGGGGGGGGCTGTGCAAACATTCCTGAAAACATCACAGCACCCTGCCTCACCACTCCTCTCACACAGGCAAAATAAAAAAAGCTTAGAGGTTTAACCCCTTCCCTGCTCCACCCTAAAATGACAAATAAGGAGATCCAAAACGAGGCGTCCAATGGAAACATCTATATACGGTGACAACTGTCCAAGAAGGGATTTCCCTCACTGCTGGATGTTTCCATGTCGGCCTCCATCATACAGGCGGGTGTTCTGTCGCTTTTAATTGCACGTTTCTTCATTTTGAATATCCAGCGCTGCCGGCACAGAGATCACTCTGCGTCTTACATTGCGTTTATCTGCGATTGCGTGCGGCTGAGTTTAGCTGCGGTAGGAAATCCCCGCCCCTTCTGTACAAACCCTTTACCCAGTTCTATTCTTTGTCCTGCGATTAACTGCGTTTATTATTATTATACAGGATTTATATATTATTATTATACAGGATTTATATATTATTATTATTATACAGGATTTATATATTATTATTATTATTATTATTATACAGGATTTATATATTATTATTATACAGGATTTATATATTATTATTATTATTATTATACAGGATTTATATATTATTATTATTATTATTATACAGGATTTATATATTATTATTATTATACAGGATTTATATATTATTATTATTATTATTATTATTATACAGGATTTATATATTATTATTATTATACAGGATTTATATATTATTATTATTATTATTATACAGGATTTATATATTATTATTATTATTATTATACAGGATTTATATATTATTATTATTATTATTATTATTATACAGGATTTATATATTATTATTATACAGGAATTATATTATTATTATTATTATTATACAGGATTTATATTATTATTATTATTATACAGGATTTATATATTATTATTATTATACAGGATTTATATTATTATTATTATACAGGATTATTATTATTATACAGGATTATTATTATTATTATTATACAGGATTTATATTATTATTATTATACAGGATTTATATATTATTATTATTATTATTATTATTATTATTATACAGGATTTATATATTATTATTATACAGGAATTATATTATTATTATTATTATTATACAGGATTTATATTATTATTATTATTATACAGGATTTATATATTATTATTATTATACAGGATTTATATTATTATTATTATACAGGATTATTATTATTATTATTATACAGGATTTATATTATTATTATTATACAGGATTTATATATTATTATTATACAGGATTTATTATTATTATTATTATTATTATTATACAGGATTTATATTATTATTATTATACAGGATTTATATTATTATTATTATTATTATAATACAGGATTTATATAGCGCCAGAAAGGTTTGCTCAGCGCTGTATATTATAGTGGGGGACAGAACATGAGACAGTACAGTAACAATACAATACACGAGGGGTTTGAGGGTCCTGCTCCTTGGAGCTTACAATCTAGGAGGGAGGGGTAGAGGTACAGGAGGAAGTGGCTGTGGGGGATGGAGTGGTAGGAGGAGTGGAGGAGATCGGCTGTTAGGTGAGGGTGGGGTAGGCTTCCCTGAAGAGATGGGTTTTCAGGGTTCGCCTAAAGGAGAGGAGGGTAGGTGACAGTCTGATGGATTGGGGTAGTGAGTTCCAGAGGATGGGGGAAGCCCTGGAGAAGTCCTGCAGTCAGGCGTGGGAGGAGGAGACCAGGGAGCTAGAGAGTAGGAGGTCCTGTGAGGAGCGGAGAGTACGTGTTGGGTGGTATTGGGGTATCAGGTCGGTGAGGTAGTTTGGGGCAGCGTTATGAATGGCTTTGTATGTCAATGTTAGTAGTCTGAATTTAATGCGTCGGGCAATTGGAGGCCAGTGGAGGGATTGGCAGAGAGGGGTGGAGGACACTGAGTGGAGGTCAGTGGAGGGATTGGCAGAGAGGGGTGGAGGACACTGAGTGGAGGCCAGTGGAGGGATTGGCAGAGAGGGGTGGAGGACACTGAGTGGAGGTCAGTGGAGGGATTGGCAGAGGGGGGTGGAGGACACTAAGTGGAGGTCAGTGGAGGGATTGGCAGAGAGGGGTGGAGGACACTGAGTGGAGGTCAGAGGAGGGATTGGCAGAGGGGGGTGGAGGACACTGAGTGGAGGTCAGTGGAGGGATTGGCAGAGGGGGGTGGAGGACACTGAGTGGAGGTCAGTGGAGGGATTGGCAGAGAGGGGTGGAGGACACTGAGTGGAGGTCAGTGGAGGGATTGGCAGAGAGGGGTGGAGGACACTGAGTGGAGGTCAGTGGAGGGATTGGCAGAGAGGGGTGGAGGACACTGAGTGGAGGTCAGTGGAGGGATTGGCAGAGAGGGGTGGAGGACACTGAGTGGAGGTCAGTGGAGGGATTGGCAGAGAGGGGTGGAGGACACTGAGTGGAGGTCAGTGGAGGGATTGGCAGAGAGGGGTGGAGGACACTGAGTGGAGGTCAGTGGAGGGATTGGCAGAGAGGGATGGAGGACACTGAGTGGAGGCCAGTGGAGGGATTGGCAGAGAGGGGTGGAGGACACTGAGTGGAGGTCAGTGGAGGGATTGGCAGAGAGGGGTGGAGGACACTGAGTGGAGCCAGTGGAGGGATTGGCAGAGAGGGATGGAGGACACTGAGTGGAGGTCAGTGGAGGGATTGGCAGAGAGGGGTGGAGGACACTGAGTGGAGGCCAGTGGAGGGATTGGCAGAGAGGGGTGGAGGACACTGAGTGGAGGCCAGTGGAGGGATTGGCAGAGAGGGGTGGAGGACACTGAGTGGAGGTCAGTGGAGGGATTGGCAGAGAGGGGTGGTGGATACGGAGCAGTTGGTGAGGTGGATGAGACTGGCCGCTGAGTTCAGGATAGACTGAAGCGGGGATAGCCTGTGTTGGAGTAGGCCGGTGAGGAGGGAGTTGCAGTAGTCCAGACGTGAGATAATGAGGGAGTGACGAGTTGTTAGAGTTGTTTATGTACGCAGAGCTGCGGTACATCACTCCTGGACGCTGCAACTTAATTTTTTCTAAACACGTAAAACCGTAAGTTATGAAAATGTTGCTAAATGCAGTGTGTGAACAGAGCCATAGGGATGCATTGTCTGTTCACACTGTTCACGGTTCACACTGATGGGGTGTGGAATTCTCAGCGATTTCAGTGCAAATTCCACGCCGCATCAGAATGGCACCCGTTCATCTGAACCGATACGGATGTGTATGTTAACAACACTCTGAAAGCGGTCCGCAAAACGCGGTGCGACATGCAGAATCAGATCCCATAGGTTTGAATACCCGTGAGATCCAATTCTAGTGCGGACTAAAAAAAGGGTCCTGCGTGTTTTTGGTGCGATTAGAGCCATACATAATGTACGGCACCGAACGCACCGCACACAAATCGCATGTGATTGGCAGAGGAATGCGGTGCGGCTCACATGGGATTTACCGCACCGCATATACAGTATGTGAACCCGGGCTGAAAGCTGAAATCTAACCCGTGTGAAAGGGACCTTACTTCTGGTTGTCTCCGCGTACAGGAAGTGAAGGGAAATCCCCCACAATGGGAATCAGGTTAAAAAAAAAAAATTCCCCGGAGAGGTTTAACCCTTTCCCCACTCTACCCAACATGAAAAGTTCTGGCTTTACATACACTTTGCTGTATTCTCACAATCTCTGGGCATTTGTACTCATTTATATAAATAAAAAAAGAGAGAGGGAGAGAGAGGGGGGGGGGGAAGTAAGGAGAGAGGGAGGGGGAGAGAGAGAGAGGGAGAGGGGGAGGGAGAGGGGGGAGAGAGAGAGGGAGGGGGGAGAGAGAGAGGGAGGGGGAAGAGAGGGAGAGGAGGGGAGGGAGAGGGGAGAGGAGGGGAGGGAGAGGGGGAGAGGGGGGGAGAGAGAGGGGGAGAGGGGGAGGGAGAGGGGGGGGGGAGAAGGGGAGGAGAGAGAGAGAGAGAGAGGGGGGGTGGAGGGGAGAGAGAGGGGGGAGGGGGGATAGAGGGGAGGGGGGAGAGAGAGAGGTGTGTACCGGCCCCTAATGTACGTCTTTCACACGTCTGCACAATGAAAACCTTGTTGTGCGCTTTTTGCCAGAAAAGAACAACAAAAAGACAACCAAAAAACAAAAAGCTGAGAAAACACTCCTCGCTGCAAAACAACACGGGAAAGGTGCGAAAGAAGAAGTCCTAATTGTGAAAACCATTTATCCGGCAGATGAATCTACATCTAAAGGAGTCCGCGGCTACGGTGAGCACTGGTAGTCATCTGGGATCCGGTAGGCACATGGCACTCCAATGGTACTGGTTACAACCTGGGAAAGACCTCCAGACCTCTCGGTGGACCCTCTTAGCAGATGGGGACTCCCTGTTGTTAGTTACTTTGTGGTGTGATTTTCTATCATGTTTTCAATTGTCAGCAGAAGGAACCAATAGCAGCCCGAGCTCGGGTGTACAGGAGGTGAATAACTGGAGAGAGAAGGCGGCTGGTTCGATGGTGTCAGGTCGCCTCACCAGCAGCTGGTAGGTAGGTACCAATGTACCAATAATGGGGTACAGTTCCTCTCACTGATACCAACAATGGGGCCCAATGACACCAATGATGAAGGGGGGGGGGGAAGTGTCCGGACTGGAAGGGGGTGAAAGTGTCCGGACTGGAAGGGGGGGAAAGTGTCCGGACTGGAAGGGGGGGAAAGTGTCCGGACTGGAAGGGGGGGAAAGTGTCCGGACTGGAAGGGGGGGGGGAAGTGTCCGGACTGGAAGGGGGGAAAGTGTCCGGACTGGAAGGGGGATGAAAGTGTCCGGACTGGAAGGGGGGGAAAGTGTCCGGACTGGAAGGGGGGGAAAGTGTCCGGACTGGAAGGGGGGGAAAGTGTCCGGACTGGAAGGGGGGGAAAGTGTCCGGACTGGAAGGGGGGAAAGTGTCCGGACTGGAAGGTGGGGAAAGTGTCCGGACTGGAAGGGGGTGAAAGTGTCCGGACTGGAAGGGGGTGAAAGTGTCCGGACTGGAAGGGGGTGAAAGTGTCCGGACTGGAAGGGGGGGAAAGTGTCCGGACTGGAAGGGGGTGAAAGTGTCCGGACTGGAAGGGGGTGAAAGTGTCCGGACTGGAAGGGGGGTGAAAGTGTCCGGACTGGAAGGGGGATGAAAGTGTCCGGACTGGAAGGGGGGAAAGTGTCCGGACTGGAAGGGGGGGAAAGTGTCCGGACTGGAAGGGGGGTGAAAGTGTCCAGACTGGAAGGGGGGAAAGTGTCCGGACTGGAAGGGGGTGAAAGTGTCCGGACTGGAAGGGGGTAAAGACACCACTTGTATGTTCTCTTATTAGCACATAATATTGCACATTATATCTCACTATATGAAGAGCTGCATTTTTTGATACTATTTATGTTTAGGATTTCAGGGGTCAATCCTACGATAGCTGCTTTTTGACACCATAGTTTGAAGCGCCGGCTCCGTTCCTTTTTAGTACTTAGAGGGTACAGTAGGCCGCAGGATCCAGTAAGGACGTTTCCCAGACTCGGAGGAAGAAGGGACATTGGTTGGAACGTGGCGTTCTGAAGAATTTCAAACAACTGGTGTTGCTGTCCGCAGATATGTGGGCGGACGGAGTGGAGGGCTCTCTACGTACAATGTGACTACCCTGAATGAGTTCTCGGAGAGGCTTTGCAAACAGGACTAATTATAGGACGGAGTGATGAGACAGAAAGCAGCGAGTAGCGTCCTCATACTACAGAGAGACATCTGAAGAACGCAGCTTGCCATCTCCTCCTCCCCAGTCAGCCGATGCAAAATCAGCAAGAGCCTGCCAGGGAGGTTAAATAAAGAGGAGGAATCCACAGAGGGTTTATACCAGACTCATAATAAGAGAAGGCAGCCAGCAGACTCCCCCGGGGACTCCCGCATTCTCCCAGGGCATCCCGCTTCCTCTGTCACTCCAGGAAAAACACAGAAAACTCTCATGTTGGCTCTGCCAGGTGAACCAGGACTGACACACAGCGGAGAATATAATTGGTCGTTGATTGGAAGATGCACGTGCCAACCGGTGGGGAGAGCACAATGCATACTCAAGCTTCGAATTAAACTCTCATGTTTGTAGGGACTGAACTAGGATTGTCAATGAAATTATAGCCAGCATGCAACTTCTCCCGGGCTGGTTCCTCAAAGCCCAACTCCAGGCAGAACCCTTGTTTACAAAGTTGTAGAAGATGAGGGTCCATGTACACTGCAGCTGCTCAACTGACGTTCAGGAGATGTTCAGCATTTATTTCAGCAGCTCCTGAACTCCCCCTAATGTGAGAATGTGGACTAATCTACTGGTTCATTGCTACAGCAGTGGTCTCCAAACTGCGACCCGGGGGCCAGATGTGGCCTCTTGCTTGCTTTTATCAGGCCCCCGGGGCACTATATCATCCGATAACATGAAGGGATACAATTCCTACCAATGATGGGTCACAGTTCCTCCCAACGATACCAACAATGGGGCCAATGACACCAATGATGGGGCACAGTTCCTCCCAACGATACCAACAATGGGGCCAATGACACCAATGATGGGGCACAGTTCCTCCCAATGATACCAGCAATGGGGCCCAATGATACCAATGATGGGGCACAGATCTTCCCAATCACACCATTGATAGGGCACAGTTCCTCTCACTGATACCAACAATGGGGACCAAAGACACCAATGATGGGGCACAGTTCCTCCCAAAAACACCATCGATAGGGCACAGTTCCTTTCACTGATACCAACAATAGGGCCCAATGACACCAATGATGGGGCACAGTTCCTCCCAATAGTACCAACAATGGGGCCCAATGATGGGGCACGGGTCCTCCCAACGATACCAACAATGGGGCCCAATGACACCAATGATGAGGCACAGTTCCTCCCAATGGTACCAACAATGGGGCCCAAAGATACCAATGATGGGGCACAGTTCCTCCCAATCACACCATCGATAGAGCACAGTTCCTCTCACTGATACCAACAATGGGGCCCAATGACGGGGTGCAGTTCCTCCCAATGATACCAACAATGGGGCCCAATGACACCAATGATGGGCCACAGTTCCTCCCAATGATACCAACAATGGGGCCCAATGACACCAATGATGGGCCACAGTTCCTCCCAATCACACTATCGATAGGGCACAGTTCCTCTCACTGATACCAACAATAGGGCCCAATGACACCAATGAAGGGGCACAGTTCCTCCCAATGATACCAACAATGGGGCCAATGATACCATGATGGGGCACAGTTCCTCCCAATGATACCAACAATGGGGCCCAATGATACCAATGATGGGGCACAGTTCCTCCCAATCACACCATCAATAGGGTACAGTTCCTTTCACTGATACCAACAATGGGGCCCAATGACACCAATGATGGGGCACATTTCCTCCCAATGATACCAACAATGGGGCCCAATGACTCCAATGATGTGACACCAATGATGGGGCACAGTTCCTCCCCATTGATACCAACAATGGGGCCCAATGATACCAATGATGGGGCATAGTTCCTCCCAATGATACCAACAATGGGGCCCAATGATGGGGCACAGTTCCTCCCAATGATACCAACAATGGGGCCCAATGACACCAATGATGTGACACCAATGATGGGGCACAGTTCCTCCCAATGATACCAACAATGGGGCCCAATGATACCAATGATGGGGCACAGTTCCTCCCAATGATACCAACAATGGGGCCCAATGACACCAAAGATGGAGCACAGTTCCTCTCACTGACAACAAAGATTGGGCAGTGTATACTCCCACTGATGCCAGGACACTTTCTACTCCAGATGGCCATGATCTGGCCCTGCTAAAGACTGAAGGACAGTAAATTGGCCCTTTTGTTTATAAAGTTTGGAGACCCCTGGACTAGAGGAACAATGCAACACGGAGACAAAGCCATCTCAGACACGTTTCCTCCACCTGCAAAGCCTATACAAAAGGCCACAAGCAACCCTCAGCTGTCAGGATGTGGCATCACTCCAAGCTGGTACTTGTAGTTCTCCAGCAGCTTGCATTTTGCAGGTTTCCAGTGTAGGGTTGTCAGGTTTTGAGACAATTGCTGTCTGTGAGAGGAGCTCAGCACTGATTAACTCACCTAAGCCGGCATGAGTGCATCATTAACCATGGGAGACCCCGAGGAGTGATTACTAATCCCACGCTGGACTGAGCTTCGCCTGTTAAACATTTCCAGGAGCCTCACATAAATACGGGTCCCAATAAATTCCCAGCTTCTTCCATGGGATGTGCACAGCGGAGGACAACCGGAACAGAAGTCTATACAAATGTCTGTATTGTCTGTAACAAATTCCAACTTTCTAAGACCTAAGTGGGGGATAGAAGGGAAAATCCCGACATTCAGCTAAATTGACAGCTGGGTTTTACATCCCGAAAGATGTGTAAAGCAATATCCATCCTCTCGTGTTCTGTTACTGCAAAGCATAAGGAGGGCGGCAACATCATTCCACCCTGCAATCCTGATTGCTCTGTGCTCTTTAGAGGGTGACAACACTCTGTCCCTGTCTATGATTTGTGCTCTGTGTTGCCACCCTGTCACATGGGCCTCAAGTGGCATTTGGAAAAGCACATTATGCAGGCATGGTCCACTGTTGTCACCATCAGGGAACCCGCTCTAAGGCCCCTTTTACACTGGTTGTAAGGGAATGGTAAAAACAGGTGGTTGAGCTGCTGTTTTACCACCTACAACTGCTCACCTAAAACCTAACATACCGCTAGTCAGGATTTATACATGCCGCGGCTAATTCAAAGCAGATGGTTAATGTGACAGGCGGCACTGCCTGTCAAACAGGCCCACTGGCTCATGGTTGCGGTGCATTAGTCCCATTTAAAATTGTTGTTTAGTAAAAGGAAAAACAATAAAAACACACAGGAATTCAGGAGGACGCAGGACCCCCTTCTGAATGCATGAAAGCCGCAGCTTAGCCGTTCTCTGAAAATCAGTCCACCTTGGATTGCTCTTCAGAGAATGCTGCAGTGTGAACCTAGCCTACGAAATGCCCTGCAACCATCACTGGAGTGCATGTAGATAGGAAGTGGCTGCAAGAGGCTGCGGGAGATCAGCAACAATCAGATGTATTCAGGATAAAAAAAAGTGAAAAGTATTTTAGTATTAAGAAATAAAATTGTTAAAAAAAACCCAAAAAAACAAAAACAAACAGTACACAGAACAATCTAAGTATCATTCAGTTAGGGATCATATCTACTCTAAAGTTAAACTCTGGGCACAGCAACTTTATATATTCCTCAATAACCACAAAGGATATAAATCCACTTTGTGCGCACAAAATGCCTTTGCAAACCCAGCTATAAAGTAGCAGTGACATCATCAGTGGGCTGTACATAGCCTGTGCAGAGAGCAGAGCTGTGGGAGGGACCCAACGGGCTCCACCTACTACAGAAAACTACAGAACAGAGCTGTGGGAGGGGCTCAGCAGGCTCCACCCATTACAGAAAGCTACAGGAGGGGGTGGAGACAAGACCAGTCACCCAGCACAAGGAGAGAGAGAGCACAGCTGTGGGAGGGGCCCATCAGGCTCCACCCATTACAGAAAGCTACAGGAGGGGTGGAGACAAGACCAGTCACCCAGCACAAGGAGAGAGAGCACAGCTGTGGGAGGGGCCCATCAGGCTCCACCCATTACAGAAAGCTACAGGAGGGGTGGAGACAAGACCAGTCACCCAGCACAAGGAGAGAGAGCACAGCTGTGGGAGGGGCCCATCAGGCTCCACCCATTACAGAAAGCTACAGGAGGGGTGGAGACAAGACCAGTCACGCAGCACAAGGAGAGAGAGCACAGCTGTGAGAGGGGCCCAACAGGCTCCACCCACTACAGAAAACTACAGAAGGGGGTGGAGACAAGACCAGTCACCCAGCACAAGGAGGGAGAGCACTGCTGTGGGAGGGGCCCAACAGGCTCCACCTATTACAGAAAGCTACAGGAGGGGTGGAGACAAGACCAGTCACCCAGCACAAGGAGAGCACAGCTGTGGGAGGGTCCCATCAGGCTCCACCCATTACAGAAAGCTACAGGAGGGGTGGAGACAGGACCAGTCACCCAGCACAAGGAGGGAGAGCACTGCTGTGGGAGGGGCCCATCAGGCTCCACCTATTACAGAAAGCTACAGGAGGGGTGGAGACAAGACCAGTCACCCAGCACAAGGAGGGAGAGCGCACAGCTATCGGAGGGGCCCATCAGGCTCCACCCACTACAGAAAACTACAGAAGGGGGCGGAGACAAGACCAGTCACCCAGCACAAGGAGAGAGAGCGGCAGTGAGCGGTCTTTATTACAGAAGTCTCACACTGGACTACTGCACAGATCTGGAGGAAACACACAAAGATCACCAAGATTCAAGAAGAAGACACATGATCTGCCATTAGAGGAATATGGGGAATGACCTAAAAATTCTGGAGGCCTGGCTTTGACCCCTTCTTAGCACACAGATGAGAAAAGTTTGGGAGAAAAGAAGGACAGAGGGATCTGGTTGCAGAAAACGGACAGCTTTGGGCTACGCAAGCTGCACCATATCCTATAAAACAACTTTATTGCAGGAAACCTGAGAAAGCTGCAGGTTTCCTATTTATGTCTTTCCTCCAGCTATGAGAAGTGATGATATCCAGAAAATGTCTGAAGGATAACCGTCCAGAGACCGCCTTCTCCAGCCTCGCAATCCAAACTTGCCGATCCGAGTTTTGTATCCGAGAAGGGACTCATTCATACAATAGCGGAGGACAGCCGCGGGCACCGTTTATTTTAGACCACGCCGAACTGCCATGTGACGGGGCCTCTCGGTTTGTGGCAATGGATAATAGAGAACCCTGCCAAAAGTCACCCAAGAGGGCTGCGGATTTATGCTACGACTCAGGAAGAATGTGAGATTTGCAGCTCTTACAGCTAAATTCTTATTGACGGAATTAAATCACGGGAAGTCTCAGACGGCGGCCTGTCCCCTACGAGGAGAGGGCGAGTTAGTGGGGATCTGGGCCGTGTTCCCAACAGCTGACAGTCAAACTGCAAATGGCTCACTCTGCATGGCTGCCTCGGGCTCGCTGCCTCGACAGCTAGAGCAGTAAAAAGGGAACACAATCAACTTGCCATAGGAGCAGATATCGCTAACATTAGCGGATTGACTTGCCATTTGTTTGGCCACCCTTTGTCGAAGGTGGCAACGAACAGACACCAACAAGCAGTGTAGAAAAGGGATATTCCGAAATTGGTACCATTCGGTGCACCACCCAGCCCCATCCAGCTACAGTTGCTTTCTGTTCCTCAAAGTTTTACAGGCTGCACAGTGAACTACGGCTAAAAAGCCAGGACCTCATGCATTGGGCCTAAATGGCTAGTGTGCATGGGGCCTTAGCCTAAGCATCATGGGTCGGAGGTCACACGAAATCTTGAGGAGTCTGTCAAAGTGTTCCATAGCTATTCGCTCAGGGGGCTCTGTTATTTGACTCTCTGATGCACTCCAAAGAGCTGGGAGATGGCACTTGAGATCAGGAAGTTGATGGTCTAGAGTTCAGGGGACCATTGATTGACTCAGCAATGCCAGATTACACATTCTTTTCTGACAGGTTCCTTTTAAGATTCTTAATAGGGACGCTCCACCCATAACTAACATTGCAACATCTTGTAGATACTGATGAGTTAAAATAGTCGTCACTTTCTTTTGTTTCTCAGGGACTCTATTGGGGGAGATCCCAGTGCTGAGTTCCTGCGTCTCTTGGGCACTCTATTGGGTAGATCTCGGCACTGAGTTCTGGGGTCTCTAGGGCACTCTACTGGGGAGATCCCAGTGCTGAGTTCCTGCGTCTCTTGGGCACTCTATTGGGTAGATCTCGGCACTGAGTTCTGGGGTCTCTAGGGCAGTCTACTGGGGAGATCCCAGTGCGGAGTTGTGGGGGTCTCAGGCACTCTATTGGGGAGATCCAAGCATCATGTTCCTGCATTTTGTTGGGCACTCCAATGGGGAGATCCTGACACTGAGTTCCCGGGTCTCCCAGGCATTCTACTGTGGAGATTTTTGAGCCAAGTTTCCAAGTCTCCAAGGCACTCTGTTGGAGGAATTTCTAAGCAGAGTCCCTGGGTATCTCAGACACTTTATTCGGGAGATACTGGCGCTGAGTTCCTGGGTTTATTGGGCACTCTACTGGGGAGATCCTGACACTGAGTTCCTGGGTCTCCCAGGCATTCTACTGTGGAGATTTCTGAGCCAAGTTTCCAAGTCTCCAAGGCACTCTGTTGGAGGAATTTCTAAGCAGAGTCCCTGGGTATCTCAGACACTTTATTCGGGAGATACTGGCGCTGAGTTCCTGGGTTTATTGGGCACTGTACTGGGGAGATCCTGACACTGAGTTCCTGGGTCTCGCAGGCATTCTACTGTGGAGATTTCCGAGCCAAGTTCCTGAGTCTTTAAGGCACTCTGTTGGAGGGATTTCTAAGCAGAGTCCCTGAGTATCTCAGACACTTTATTCGGGAGATACTGGCGCTGAGTTCCTGGGTTTCTTGGGCACTCTACTGGGGAGATCCTGACACTGAGTTCCTGGGTCTCCCAGGCATTCTACTGTGGAGATTTCCGAATCAAGTTCCCGAGTCTTTAAGGCACTCTGTTGGAGGGATTTCTAAGCAGAGTCCCTGAGTATCTCAGACACTTTATTTGGGAGATACTGGTGCCGAGTTCCTGGGTTTCTTGGGCACTCTACTGGGGAGATCCTGACACTGAGTTCCCGTGTCTCCCAGGCATTCTACTGTGAAGATTTCTGAGCCAAGTTTCCGAGTCTCTATGGAGATTTCTGAGCCAAGTTCCCAAATCTCTAAGGCACTCTGTTGGAGGGATTTCTAAGCAGAGTCCCTGGGTATCTCAGGCACTTTATTGGGGAGATACTGGTGCTGAGTTCCTGGGTTTCTTGGGCATTCAATTGGGGAGATCCTGGCACTGAGTTCTCAGGTTTCTTGGGCACTTTATTGGGGAGATGCTGGTGCTGAGTTCTCAGGTTTCTTGGGCACTTTATTGGGGAGATGCTGGTGCTGAGTTCTCAGGTTTCTTGGGCACTTTATTGGGAGATGCTGGTGCTGAGTTCTCAGGTTTCTTGGGCACTTTATTGGGGAGATACTGGCGCTGAGTTCCTGGGTTTCTTGGGCATTCAATTGGGGAGATCCTGGCACTGAGGTCTCAGGTTTCTTGGGCACTTTATTGGGGAGATGCTGGCGCTGAGTTCCTGGGTTTCTTGGGCATTCAATTGGGGAGATCCTGGCACTGAGGTCTCAGGTTTCTTGGGCACTTTATTGGGGAGATGCTGGTGCTGAGTGTCAAGGTCCTACCTTTTCCCTGTGGTTATGTTACTTCATGTGCTGGTGTCCATCTTGGATTCTGCTGTGCATGATGGGAGCCCTTTTATGCCTTCAGGTTTCTGTGGTCCATCCTCCAGAGGGGTGTGGCTGATGACATATAAGCCTGTGGCCCGCACATGCTCTTTGCACTTGTGTCTTGTGTCTTTGTGTTGCTGTTACTCTGTTCTGACTCTCGTGACTCTCCTGGTATCTGATTCGGCTTGTCTTGACTATTCTTTGTATTCTCCTTTGATCTGACCCTCTGTTGCTGAACCCGGCTCGTGACCTGTGATTCTCGTCTGCTGTCCTGTACTGTTCTGTCCTGTTGTTGTTGACCCCGGCTTGTCTGACTACTCTTTTGTCTCTTCCACCAGCTACACGCCATTGGCGGCGGCCATTACCGCAGCTGAGGTGTCTCGGGGGCCGCGACCTGGTTCCTGGCTGTGTCAAGTCCATCCCCACCATCAGGGGCCCTGGTGAAGGGCAGCCTGGGACTTAGACTCCGCGCCCTGAGGGACTTCGGTCTGTTGGTGGTGGTTGTCGTCAGCCAGTGCGTTACATTGTTAGGCCTGCCTGTCCGTTCCTCAGCTCCTGCCCTGACACTGAGTTCTTGGGTCTTTTGGGCATTCTCTTGTGGAGTTTTTTTTAGCAGTGTTCTGGGCTTTGCAAACCTGCTGAATGCTCCATCATCTCTGCTGATTTTATTATGTGTTTATTATAATGTAAGGAGCAGGGATACCCAAAACTCCCAGATGAACAGAAGTAGAACTGACAGTTATGATAGGGAGAGCTCACCACTGCAGTCTACAGAAGATAAAAGCCACCTGCTACTGAAAAGTTAACCTGGGGTGGACTGACCCTTTAACAGGTTAGGATCAAGGTGGTGAGGAGGGGGGGGGGTGGGCTTATACAGACCCCATCCCCCTGGCACCCATAGCATGGAGGGAATGAGAGCCGCTGGTCTGACAGAGAGATGTGTACCTGTCAGCCCAGAGCTGATGTTCCTTCTTATCGAAGATGCAAAGCTCGCTTTGTGCCGGAATATAAAAGGAAAATATAATTATTGAAATGCATGTGAGCTATTTCAGCAGAACAATTGTGAAAAGCCGGCTTATTTATGCAGATAAGGAATTCTCGCTAAAGCAGTTTTACTTAAGGCCTGAGGTTCAGGCGAGGTAAGAAAGAAAACTTCCAAAAAAACGTGACGCATCTCTCGCTGTTTGCGAACATAAGTTTTTCGGATAGTGACAAGTTTTGGAGATGTCAGCCATATTAGTCCTTGTAAATCATGCAGAGAGGTTTTAACGGCTCCAGCGGCCTTGATTTAACCTCGCCAAAGTGCTTCTTGTCACTAACAAGGAGAGATGGCGTGCTGGGACTAAAAATGAAGATTTAACTCTTTGTTAAGTAGGGGGCACGCCAGTTCCTGCATAAATAAGTAAAATACAATGTGGCCTACAAAGTAGTCTTTATGAGGCATGAACATTCCTAACCCACAATAACTTACACGTACCAATACTAACGTCTTGACCTCATCACCCGAACCTCATGACATTCATCTCAAGGTCTCCATGTAGAACATAAGGCCGTTCTAACCTTACCACATCCCCCATAAGGGCTTCACAGAGAATACTGATACCCAAGCCACCAACAAGACTTCACGGTGCAATGTTGCTGTCTACATTGTGGTTGGTCAGGGGTCTGCAACTGGCCCACTAGATTTGATCTGCAATACACTGCATGCATCCTGCAATTGTTTCCATTTTATTGTGATCCTAAAAACTTGAATAAAAGTATTCTAAAAGAGAAACTGTGGACTTATTTCATGATGTTTACCACAGTCAAAGATATAACTTGGAGGAGCAGAGGGGGAACTATTCTGGGGCCCAGAAGGTTTTCCTTATAGATCAACAGTGTGCCCTCGTGACATTCCGTACAGAATGAAGCCACATCTTTGTATGTTGAAAGGTTTTACAAAGGGTCAACTTTTATTGTGGTCTATACAGTCACAAATATGTGCTCACCTGTCCATGACACCTAGTATATGTGGACCCTCCCTCCATTGAATTCTTGCGTTCCTAGTGTAGGGTAGGTTAATAGTACACCATACAAAGACATTTGAGACAATTGTGGTCTTCCAGCTTTGTGGTTAACAGCCTGGGGAAGGCTCTCTTTTGTTTCAGCAGGACTGTGCCCTGTGTACACAGCGGGCTCCATAAAGATATTGCTGGACCAATTTGGTGCGGTGGAATTCTAGAGTCCTGACCTCAACCCTACTGGACATCTTTGGGATGAATTGGATCACTGATTATGATCCAGGTCTGCTCAAAAAACATCATTGTCTGACCAAGGGCGGACTGACAACTCTTGGGGCCCCTGGGCAATAGGGGATCATGGGGCCCCTGTGTCCTTGCCCAAACTCAAAAAAGCCTCTGAAAAAGGTACTAAGGGCATCTCATGGGGCCCTCTACTGACCCCGGGCCCTCAGGCAGTGCCCGAGTTTCCAAATGGTCAGTCCGCCCCTGTGCCTGACTTCACAACAGGGCACACATTTCCACCAACATCCTCCAAAATCTCTTGGGAAGCCAAAAGAGCGAAGGCTGTTATAGCGGCAAAAGTGGGGAAATCCAAAAAATAAAAGGCCATGGATTTGGAATGGGATCTCCAACAAGCATGATGGTTGGGTGTCCACAAACTTTGACCATATAGTACATTATTTATTAATTTTATTTTCTGTAATGTCCAACACCCTTATAGTAGGTATAATGGTCAGGTGTCCACAAGTTTTTGGCCCTATATTGTATTTAATTAAAAAAAAACAAAACAAAAAAACAAGGGCTAACTGATCCGCCTTGTAAATATGTATCCTGTGAGTGACATAATTAGCCAGAGCGTGTGATCCGCAGCACAGGAATCACCCATAGTCCCATACCAATACTTATATTGGATTTCTAATCACTTTCTGCTGGGCACCGAATGTCAAAGAGAACCCAATGCCCTTCAACATTTGTATATGTTCACTTCCACACATCCATATAATGGATCCGCACAACCGATGTTGCTTGTAAAATCTTGAATTAATTCAGAAAACCACTGTGTACGGTACGCAGATTACAATTAGTTGACGCGTTTCAGCCTACCCAGCTTTAATCATATGTAGGCTGAAACACGTCAAGTGTACTGTGGTACATTGTGGTTTTCTGAATACAGATGCAGATCAACTATATGGATTAAGGATTGGTTTACATCTGTGCAGGTGGTGCCGCTGCAGGACCCTCACAAATACCTGCAGCCGCACCACCCACACAGAGGAATGTGGAACCCGCAGGCGGGTGCCATTAATTCTAATGGCACGCCGCTCGCACTGGAAATCACAACTGTACTGGGAACCTCAGTTCCCGTGCGGACTACGATTTCCCAAGCAGTGTAGGAACTTAATCCCTACGTGTCCCGGGCACGGGAGTCCATTCAAATGAATGGGCTCTCATACCCGTTCAAATCGCGGCACATATGTGAACTAGGGGGTAAGTGCTTTCAGAAGAGTGACTGAAGACAGTGCAGGCGTGTGCTTCATTTGATGGTGTAATGGGTAGTAGCACCATTTTATTTCTATATGCTGTTTCACTGTCAAACATCCATCCACGCTGGGTCTGAATTAGGAGCAGTAAGAGAAGCTGGTTAGCGTGATTACTACCCTGTGGATTTGGGGTACCAGGCTATATGTCCAATTTTCTTGTCTAGTATGCAAATGGAAGCCACTGCGGGACCTGCAGTTCGTCCCGCAGCTGCAACCACCCACACAGAAAACGCGGGACCCGCGGGCGGTGCCATTGTTATTAATGACACGCTGCCTGCACTAGGAACCCGATGCAGGCTGCGATTTCTGGACAGGTGCAGGGACCTTTTCCCTGTGTTTTGCGAGACACGACAGCCCATTCAAATAAATGATGCGGCCTGCAAAATGGCAGTAGTGTGAACCAAGCCTTAGGGAGTAGATACAATAAAAAAAGAAGACATGCTGGTAGGTGAATTGGATCCGGTCTAAGTTGTCCCTAGTATGTGTATGTATGAATGTGAGTTAGGGACCTTAGATTGTACGCCCCTCGGGGGCGGGGACTGATGTGAATGTACAATATATATGTAAAGCACTGCGTAAATTGATGGCGCTATATAAGTACAAGAAAGAAAGAAAGACAGAAATAAGAGGAGAACACTGGATTGGTTAATCCAAATACTGTGATCCATCAAACAAACTTCCAGCAGAGCGGCTTCTTAATTATCCTCGCATCTAATTAGGATTTTACCCGAACTTCTAGTTTTCTGGAAATGTATCAACGCTAAGCATTTAGGATTTTCCCAATACAGCATTTTTTGGAGTAAGTGTTATTGCAAACTTTTTACCCATGGTGTAGTATCAAAGTCAGGACCGAATTGCCGCAACTGAACAAAAAAAAACCGTTTGGTTTCTGTAGCTGGAAATTTTGGTAAATTGAGGGAAATGGCTCTTGTGATATATGCGGCTCATATACACAGAGAGGGTTAATGTATACAGTTATAATACGCAGCTCTGACTAAATTATCTCTGCTCCAGAGTCATTCTCCACTGGTTTGTGACACGTTCCAATTAAGGCAACTAATTAGTCCTTCGTTAAAAGCCCAAATTCAGATACGGACGCGGCTTTAACTAATCTCCATCGGAGGAGAAAAGGCAGGAGAGAGAAAATGAAAAAAGGGAGGAGGAAGGGAGGAAAGAGTGCGAGTCGGGTTATGCTCTGGTGATAGGAGGCTATAATGGAAGAGTCATCGCTCCCCTGTATGTCAGGGCAAGAAAAAACAGAGCAGGTTCCTCATATCTGGGCTCATAAATCGGTTTCAGTTCATTAGGCTCAGCAAAATACAATCATTCCACAATCCCAATGCACAACACACCACTGCAATTTTAAAGGTTGTCAGTTTTTGGAGACTCGACTTGGAGATTTTCCTTTTTTTATGGTTTTGGAGCTCTGTGGTGCAGCTCTTTTCGAAACCCTGTGAACAAAAAGTGCGAGCCGTGAAATCGCAGTTCACGAAAATGCAAGAGGGTGCAGAATAAGAAGGACCTCCAAAGAGAAACGGCCAGCAGCCATGAACCCCCCATCCCCGTTCCAGGGCTCAAGGCTCATGACAGGGGTTAGGTACTTTTGGTCTACCTACACCAGGTGGACCTCACTCCTTTAGGACCTGCTGAAGCTGGTCCTCCAAGTACTTAGTGAGGGCTCTCCTGTCCAGAGACCCTGATTGTGGAGAGGAAAGAGACCCTAGGTCACAGATCCTTCCCAAGTCAGGACCTGAATCACCTTGCTGGTGGCACTTTGGTTCCCTGGTGGAGAGTTGTAATTCCAGTGTCCACCAGCGACTGTCTCCTAGCAGCCAGCTGAGCCCAGGAATCAATTTCCACCTGATGCTGGCTGCTGGGAGGGTATTAGGTCCTCCAACTATTCGTGCCTATTGCTCCAGTGTTTTGCTGCTGCTTATCTTGTTGTTCGTTATCCTGATCTTGCTCCTGCCCTGTGCCTTGTACCCAATACACTGCTGCTTTATTTCCGCAGTCAATTGTTCCTTTTCACCATTTTGGTTCCCCCCTTCCTACCTGCTCCCTGCACCTCCAGTTTTTCCTGCCTGTGTCCCCCCATTTGTATAAATTGCATACAGTTAGTTGCTAGTTAAGCCTGGTTTATTAGTCAGGTATTCTGTCACTGGGTTTTTTGGTTCACTTGTAGTTTTATATGTTTGCTGATTGCTGGTGTTTGATTGGATTTAATTTCACTGTAAATAAATCTTAACACATACTCCATCCGATCTAGGGCTGGGACAAGGGGTGGGCAGGAAGGGAAGCCGCCTGGGGTACAACAGTAGAGCAGGGTGCCCCCTCACTGCATACAAGCTCAGAATCAGTGGCTGGAATCCAGCGGGGAGCAGCTTCATGTCTGCTCTGACAAGTACTGCTGTCACGCTGAGCTCCAACATGTCCACTCTCCGGCCACCACTAAACACAAAAACAAATGGACAGCCAAAGCAACGGGGCAAAGAATGGGCACAAGGAGGTACACCCATTATACGGCATGTATTAGGAAGGGGTGCAGTTCTGCATCCTGGCACTGAGTGAACCAGACCCGGTACTGGTCCGGTCTTAGTTTCCTACGTGTAGTCACGCAGATCTAGCCATCCCTGCTGTTGATTCCAGACACCCCAACATCAGGGCATGCCCCAAAAAACCTGCACCCTCCATCTCTATGAATAGTAATAAAAAAAAAAACACGTGTGCAGCGTAAGTGCCTGTGATAAATAGGTACATAAAAAAATATATAAAAGTACCACATGCAATATACAAGGTGGGTCTACCGGCCAGTGTGAATATTGCTGAGAGCAAGTCAGAAGACCTGCCCAAGGTACGTGTGCAAAGTATCAGAGGGGCATGTCCTACTGCCCCCACCCTCTGCATCACGACCAACAACGCCACCATCAGTCCCACCCCGCAAGCCAAAGTCCTAGGTGTCACTCTAGACTCAAACCTTTCCTTCCAACCCCATGTCCAATCACTGGCAAACTCATGCAGGCTCCACCTCCGCAACATCTCCAAAATACGTTCGTTCCTAACCCCAGACACTACTAAACAACCCGTACACTCCCTTATTATCTCACGTCTGGACTACTGCAACTCCCTCCTCACTGGCCTACCCCAACACAGGCTATCCCCGCTTCAGTCTATCCTGAACTCAGCGGCCAGTCTCATCCACCTCACCAACTGCTCCGTATCCGCCACCCCCCTCTGTCATTCCCTCCACTGGCTCCACCCCCCTCTGTCATTCCCTCCACTGGCTTCCGATTGCCCAACGCATTAAATTCAAACTACTAACACTGATGTACAAAGCCATTCATAACGCTGCCCCAAACTACCTCACCGACCTGATACCCAAATACCACCCTGCCCGTGCCCTTCGCTCCTCACAAGACCTCCTACTTAATAGCTCCCTGGTCTCCTGGTCCCATGCCCGACTGCAGGACTTCTCCAGGACTTCCCCCATCCTCTGGAACTCACTACCCCAATCCACCAAACTGTCACCTACCCTTCTCACCTTTAGGCGCACCCTGAAAACCCATCTCTTCAGGGAAGCCTACCCCACCCTCACCTAACAGCCGATCTCCTCCACTCCTCCTACCACTCTATCCCCCACAGCCACTTCCTCCTGTACCACAATCCCCACCCTCCTAGATTATTAGCTCCAAGGAGCAGGGCCCTCGAACCCCTCGTGTATTGCATTCAGGGGCGGACTGACAACTCATGGGGCCCCCGGGCAATAGGGGATCATGGGGCCCCTGTGTCCTTGCCCACGCTCAAAAAAGCCTATAAAAAAGGTACCAGGGGCATTTTATGGGGCCCCCTGCTGACCCAGGGCCCTCGGACAGTGCCTGAGTGACTGAATGGTCAGTCCGCCCCTGGTTGCATTGTATTGTTATTGTACGGTCTCCCATTATAATGTAAAGCGCTGAACAAACTGTTGGCGCTATATAAATACTGTATAATAATAACAATAATAATAATAGCTGGGGGGGGGTCTTATGCTGCTAGAGTGATCTACTTTTTTTTTTTTGGGAGGGGTCTATTTTCACCTCCCAGCCCCAGGGACACTTGAAGATTATTTTCAGCTGTCCCCCATCTATACATGCAAAAAAAAAGGATCCACATTTTAAAATCTTTCCAGCATTACATGTCAGCTTTAGGAGAACATGTAATCTTCTAGAAACAAATCGCTAACAACTAACTGAAAACAAAGGGAGCCATTGGTCGAAATGATTCTCCAATTTGTCGGCAAGTCATTCTCTACCATCGCTTTGAAGAACGGTTATCCGTGCGAGTGACTGTTCCACGCACAGGGCAATTACAATCTAATGGTTGGTGTGGGCGGGTGTCTTTTTTTTCCTTGCATCTGACATGCATTTGTGAAGCAGTTTGGAAGGATCTAAAAGAAATGTTTGAATTCCGATTCGGAGCTTACGGAAGCGGCGTGTACTATAGTTTGCTGGGTTATTGGTGAGCGCAGCGCGTCCCGCGTTAACCTTTCCATTTTCGCTCATACTACTCAAAATGTCAAAGAGAGAACAAAAACAACCAAAATGCCCTTTTTTTAAACAAAGCAAGCCATTTATCCTTAAAGAGACCAAATACTTTCTGCGTTTTTTTTCTTAATTAAATCTTTTATTAAAATTTTCATTACAATTCAAAACATAGGAAAACTTAACGGTATAATATACGCATATAAAAAGTAACACAGACAGTTCACCTACGTCACCCACTCCCCTCCCCCCCCCAACACCCACCCATACCTCAACTAACCCCAGTCCATATGCATCTTCTCGTTTCTTTCCGTAATTCCAGTCCAGGGGCAGACTGACCATTCGAACACCCGGGCACTGCCCGAGGGCCCGGGGTCAGTAGGGGGCCCCATGAAATGCCCCTGGTACCTTTTATAGGCTTTTTGGGTGTGCTTTGAGTGTGAGAAAGGACACGGGCCCCATGATCCCCTATTGCTCGGGGGCCCCATGAGTTGTCAGTCCGCCCCTGTTCCAGTCTACATCTATTTTGCTTCTTTCTAATCGTCTCTTCCTACTCTTCCTCTTCTTTCCATTCATTTTTTTCTTTTTTTTTCCCCTTTCCTTCCTCTCTTCTTTCTCCCTTCCCTTTTCTTCTCCTTTCCTCTTATTCCAATGAACTCTCCTACTTCAGCCCATTGGGGCCTTTCACCATTTCCAAATATTTCTCAGATGATGTAAACTTGTACCTTCTACCTCATTCCTCTCTAAATGTTTCCATTTCATCTATGTGGTACAGATCCTCCATCTTATTTATATATTCGATCCTATCTATCCAATCCCTACTTTCTGGATTTGATTTGCTTCTGATGTTGCAGTGAAATCAGAGGAAACCATTTCAGTCCAGGAGAAGAGCCGATAGAACTGGGAAAGACTGAAAGGGAGGAGCCGGTACCAGGGGTGGACTGACAACTCATGGGGCCCCCGGGCAATAGGGGATCATGGGGCCCCTGTGTCCTTGCCCGCACTCAAAGCACACCCAAAAAAGCCCATAAAAAGGTACCAGGGGCATTTCATGGGGCCCCCTACTGACCCCGGGCCCTCGAATGGTCAGTCCACCCCTGGCCGGTACACCTGTGCAAGACTGAAGGGAAGGCTTCAAAGTTAATTATTATTATACAGGATTTATATAGCACCAACAGTTTGCTCAGCGCTTTACATTATGGTGGGAGACGAGACAGTACAGTAACAATACAATGTGATACACGAGGGGTTCGAGGGCCCTGCTCCTTGGAGCTTACAATCTAGGAGGGAGGGGATAGTGGTACAGGCGGAAATAGCTGTGGGGGATGGAGTGGTTGGAAGAGTAGAAGAGTTGAGGGCAGGGTAGGCTTCCCTGAAGAGACAGGTTTTCAGAGTGCGCCTAAAGGAGAGGAGAGTAGGTGATAGTCTGATAGATTGGGGTAGGGAGTTCCAGAGGATGGGGGAAGCCCTGGAGAAGTCCTGGAGATGAGCATGGGAGGAGGAGACCAGGGAGCTAGACAATAGGAGGTCTTGTGAGGAGCGGAGAGGACGGTTTGGGTGATATTTGCAGACAAGATCAGTGATGTAGTTTGGGGCAGTGTTATGAACAGCTTTATACGTCAGTGTTAGCGTTTTGAATTTTATCCGTTGGGCAATTGGAAGCCAGTGAAGGGATTGGCAGAGAGGGATGGAGGACACTGAGTGGAGGTCAGTGGAGGGATTGGCAGAGAGGGATGGAGGACACTGAGTGGAGGTCAGTGGAGGGATTGGCAGAGAAGGGTGGAGGACACTGAGTGGAGGGATTGGCACAGAGGGGTGGAGGACACTGAGTGGAGGTCAGTGGAGGGATTGGCAGAGAGGGGCGGAGGACACTGAGTGGAGGTCAGTGGAGGGATTGGCAGAGAGGGGTGGAGGACACTGAGTGGAGGCCAGTGGTGGGATTGGCAGAGAGGGATGGAGGACACTGAGTGGAGGTCAGTGGAGGGATTGGCAGAGAGGGATGGAGGACACTGAGTGGAGGCCAGTGGTGGGATTGGCAGAGAGGGATGGAGGATACTGAGTGGAGGTCAGTGGAGGGATTGGCAGAGAGGGATGGAGGACACTAAGCGGAGGTCAGTGGAGGGATTGGCAGAGAGGGGTGGAGGACACTGAGTGGAGGTCAGTGGAGGGATTGGCAGAGAAGGGTGGAGGACACTGAGTGGAGGGATTGGCACAGAGGGGTGGAGGACACTGAGTGGAGGTCAGTGGAGGGATTGGCAGAGAGGGGTGGAGGACACTGAGTGGAGGCCAGTGGTGGGATTGGCAGAGAGGGATGGAGGACACTGAGTGGAGGTCAGTGGAGGGATTGGCAGAGAGGGATGGAGGACACTGAGTGGAGGCCAGTGGTGGGATTGGCAGAGAGGGATGGAGGACACTGAGTGGAGGTCAGTGGAGGGATTGGCAGAGAGGGATGGAGGACACTGAGTGGAGGTCAGTGGAGGGATTGGCAGAGAGGGATGGGGGACACTGAGTGGAGGTCAGTGGAGGGATTGGCAGAGAGGGTTGGCAGATACAGAACAGTTAGTAAGGTGGATGAGTCTGGCAGCAGCATTCATGAAAGATTGAAGTGGGGATAGCCTGCGGTGAGGTAGGCCAATGAGAAGGGAGTTACAGTATTCGAGGTGTGATATGAGGGAGTGAATGAGTTGCTTAGTGGTTTCGAGGTTAGGAACGGTTGTATCTTGGAGATGTTGCGGAGGTGGAGTCTACATGAGTTTGTCAGCAAATGGACCTAGGGCTGAAAGGACAGACTGGAGTCTAGGATGACACATAGTACTCTGGCTTGAGGGGTGGGACTGATGATAGTGTTTAGAACTTTGGACAGATCCACCATTCCCAACAATGAGCAGGTTCCCCCGGTAATCGGGTCTAATACTGGGCTCTCAGGAGGAGGAAATGTGCTGGTTTAAGGTCAATGATTAACAAACTCACGGGGCACCTTGTTGCACAAACACCTTGTAGTATCTCACTCTCTGACGTCAATTCCATAGAGCATCGAAGAATATCAGTACTAACCACATGACCTTCCGGAGGTCCAAGCACAGTCTGGTGGAATGATCTCACGTCTCGGAGAAGAAGGAGGAGATGGAGTGATGGGACTGGAGATAAAGGGCGA
This sequence comes from Staurois parvus, assembly GCF_062004578.1. NCBI lineage: Eukaryota > Metazoa > Chordata > Amphibia > Anura > Ranidae > Staurois > Staurois parvus. The sequence continues at coordinate 40,116 of NW_028319106.1, forward strand.
CCTTATTAGCTGAAAACACTGGAGTGTTAGATTTATGTTCTGACTCACCCGCTCCTCCAGACAGCCCACATGAATGTCTTCCTATCTAGATGAAGGCAGACTGGGGGTCCCCTGGGGTCTATAACTAGTCGGCTGCTTCAAGGAGAAGGATTTATTAGCCAATGGTCGCATTCCATTGACTGGTGGCATTAGAACCGTAACTAATAATACAAGATGGAATAAAGCGATGACGAATCCGGGAACAAAACGAGGAGATGGTCATACATGAGGGATGGACGCTCAATTGATTTTTTTCTGGTACCGGGGTCGCGTGAATGGCAGAGACGGATCTGGAAACCACCGGCCACAATGAATGGGCAAGACGTTCTCCAGGCAGATAGAAAAAGACACAAATTATTTACATCTCTGAATTCATTTATAAATCACTTCATATATTTTTATAGCTTCGCTCTCTGCTAGCGTCAGAAATAGATGGCAATGTGTATCATATTTACTTGTTTTATTTATTTTTTTATTTCTTCAGTGACTTCCTGGTTTCTGGCCTAGGCCAAAATGATGTCACACATCCCAGGAGTCTTCAGGGAAAGAGGGTATCTCTCAGCTAAGTACACCCTAACTGCCTGCATGCCTGAGCTAAGGGCAGACTGATTCCTGGAGGTAAATGCTACTGGAATCAACTGCCCTTACTCAAGATGGCTGTGGCTAGAAATTCTAGGGGGGTTTCAAGTGATTTCTCAACAAAATAAAGCATGGAGACACGGATGGGTGGGAGGGGTAGATTTGCTTTGAAAATTAAAAACAAATTAAATAGTGTTTTTGTGGTGCTCAGTTGCAGTGTAGTTCTGCTTTAAGTACCAGAATCAGACTTTTAATCAGCCTCTGAGTCCACACTGCAAAGGATAATTTGTTGTTTAGGTCTAGGGGAGGGTAAAAGCATCTTACTTACCCGATCCTCCACTCCACTGGCAGACAGTGCTCCCCCATGCTCCGGTGATAGACTGTCCCTCGGTGTCATCACATCCGATGCAGGGCTATGAATGCTACATTGGTTTGATGACATCAGGACCTTAGACAGATGGAGAGTATGGGAAAAGATGTTGTAGGGACCGGTCTAGCAGTGGAGAATCAGGTAAGTAAATCTTGGGGGAGCAGATGGTGCTCCCCCATGCTTTGGTGGTAGACCGTCCCTTGGTGTCATCACATCCGATGCAGGGCTATGGATTAAACATTGGTTTGATGACATCACGACCTTAGACAGATGGCGCATATGGGAGAAGATGTTGTAGAGACCGGTCTAGCAGTGGAGAATCAGGTAAGTAAATCTTGGGGGGAGCAGACGGTGCTCCCCCATGCTCCAGTGGTAGACTGTCCCTCGGTGTCATCACATCTGATGCAGGGCTATGGATGCTACATTGGATTGATGACATCAGGACCTTAGACAGATGGAGCGTATGGGAGAAGATGTTGTAGGGACTGGTCTGGCAGTGGCGAATCAGGTAAGTCAATCTTCTTTTCTGGGATCCCTGGACCTAAATGGGCAATTAATCCTTGCAATGCAAGGCACACTCTGGGGCTCATCTTGGGTAAAAAGCTATCTTTGGAGGATATCAAATGTAACGGTCGCTTTGAAATGCTGGCGACGCAGCGGCAAATAGGTATTTTTGCCTACATTATGACAAAACACCCCTCCCTCAGAGACAACAGACACCCCACAGCAACAAAATACACCAACACAGCAACATTATAAACCAATAACAACAATTCCTTGGAAATAAAAAATGTACCCCCCTCTAGCAACAACAGATCACATGAAAAAAAAAAAGTACCCCCTCCAGCAACAACAGATCCACCCAAGCAACAATAGATCTCCCAGCAGCCAGCATCAAAAGACCCTCCAGCAGCCATCAAAAATAGACCCCCCCCAAATAAATAAATAATAAAAAAAGGATCACTCTAGCAACATAAGACTGCCCCCCAGTGACAATAGATCCCCTTGCCAGTAAAAAATGATCCCCAGTAACCAGCATCGATAGACCCTCCAGCACACCCCAGCAACCCTTTCCATTATATACTTTCAGAAACAACAGACATTCCACAGCAACAAAAGTTTCCCTGCAACATTATACCCCCAGCAACAATAGATCACATGAAAGAAAAAAAAGTACCCCCCTCCAGCAACAACAGATCCACCCAAGCAAAAATAGATCTCCCAGCAGCCAGCATCAAAAGACCCTCCAGCAGCTATGTATAATAATCAAAAATAGACCCCCCCCAAAAAAAAGTAGATCACTCTAGCAACATAAGACCCCCCCCAGCTATTATTATTATACAGTATTTATATAGCGCCAACAGTTTGCTCAGCGCTGTACATTACAATGGAAGACAATACATGAGACAGTACAGTAACAATACAATACATGAGGGGTTCGAGGGCCCTGCTCCTTGGAGCTTACAATCTAGGAGGGAGGGGATAGTGGTACAGGAGGAGATAGCTGTGGGGGATGGAATGGTAGGAAGAGTGGAGGAGATCGGCAGTTAGCAGAGGGTGGGGTGCGCCTAAAGGAGAGGAGAGTAGATGATAGTCGGATGAATTGGGGTAGGGAGTTCCAGAGGATGGGTGAGGCCCTGGAGAAGTCCTGGAGATGGGCATGGGAAGAGGAGACCAGGGAACTAGAGAGTAGGAGATCTTGTGAGGAGAGTACATTTTGGGTGGTAGATGGATATCAGGTCAGTGAGGTAGTTTGGGGCAGTATGATGGACAGCTTTGTACGTCAATGTTAGCATTTTGAATTTGATCTGTTGGGCAATCGGAAGCCAGTGGAGGGATTGGCAGAGGGGGGTGTAGGACACTGAGTGGAGGTCAGTGGGGGGATTGGCAGTGGGGGGTGGAGGACACTGAGTGGAGGTCAGAGGGGGGATTGGCAGTGGGGGGTGGAGGACACTGAATGGAGGCCAGTGGAGGGATTGGCAGAGAGGGGTGGAGGACACTGAGTGGAGGCGAGTGGAGGGATTGGCAGAGAGGGGTGCAGGACACTGAGTGGAGGCCAGTGGAGGGATTGGCAGAGAGGGGTGGAGGACACTGAGTGGAGGCCAGTGGAGGGATTGGCAGAGAGGGTGGAGGACACTGAGTGAAGGTCAGTGGAGGGATTGGCAGAGAGGGGTGGAGGACACCGAGTGGAGGCCAGTGGAGGGATTGGCAGAGAGGAGTGGAGGACACTGAGTGGAGGCCAGTGGAGGGATTGGCAGAGGGGGGTGGAGGACACTGAGTGGAGGCCAGTGGAGGGATTGGCAGAGAGGGGTGGAGGACACTGAGTGGAGGCCAGTGGAGGGATTGCCAGAGAGGGGTGGAGGACACTGAGTGGAGGGATTGGCAGAGAGGGGTGGAGGACACTGAGTGGAGGGATTGGCAGAGGGGGGTGGAGGACACTGAGTGGAGGTCAGTGGAGGGATTGGCAGAGAGGGGTGGAGGCCAGTGGAGGGATTGGCAGAGGGGGGTGGCGGATACGGAGTGGTTGGTAAGGTGGATGAGTCTGGCCGCAGTATTCAGGATAGACTGAAGCAGGGATAGCCTGTGGTAAGGCAGGCCAGTGAGGAGGGAGTTACAGTAGTCAAGTTGTGATATATTGAGGGAGTGGATGAGTTGCTTAGTAGTTTCCGGGGTCAGGAACGGACAATAGATCCTCCACCAGTAAAAAATGATCCCCCCAGTAACCAGCATCGATAGACCCTCCAGCACCCCAGCAACCCTTTCCATGATATACTTTCAGTGCCGGAGCTGCGTTCCCACTGAGCTTCTATCACTCCATATGTAACATATTAATCCTCTCTCCTCCTCTGCTGGGACCTGCGCAGGCGCAGACAGATGTGAGAACAGAGGGAGGATGTGGTCCCATCAGCCACATCTGTTTTATTATGGGCCCTGGGGATGGGGGGCACTTCACATTTATGACTCCTCATCTGTGGCCCCGGGGCCTGAGACCATAAACTGCTCATGTCAAGGTGCAGGTCTGCCAGCCACATCACTAGGAAGCCGAAGGGGGGGGGGGGGGGACGACAACTACCTAGAATTCATTCTCTGCAGCCCAAAATCCTATCATCCAACCCAGAATGAGAACACCCAATGCCAGGACTGCTGCCAAGAACTTGTAGTAGCCAGGGGTCCTCCCGACTCCATCGTCACCAACTCCTACAAGGGATCCTTTTATAAATAAAAAACATATTTGCTGCATTTTACCGGCTGCGAGGATTTGTTGCTTATAAAAAGAAATTAAAATACAATTGTTGGTATAACAATAGACAATACTACGTGGGCGTGTTGGGATCACGGATGGTTCCATTTCCTGGTTTCTCTTTGTAACTCTGTATATAAATGTGACAATATCGATATTTTACCGTTTCGGAACCGTTTTCAGAATTGTGGCGTTCCAACAGGTTTCATTAGATCGTAATTGCAGCACCACAAACCAAAAACGCTCTTTAATTCACTTTTAATGTTCAACGCAAACCTCCCCCATCCATCTCCATGCTTTATTTTGCTGAGATAGCACTTTGAACACCCCCCCCCCCCCAGTAGTTCTGGCAATGGCCATCTTGAATGAAAGCAGAATGATGTTTCATTTACTTCCTGGAATCCATCTGCCCTTAGCTCAGGCATTGGCTGAGCTGAGAACCCTCCTGGGATGTATGATGTCATTTGCCTAGGCATAGAAACCAGGAAGTATAAAGAAGTTGAATACAAGTAAATAATTTCTTTATTTTTTATGTATTTCAGGTACTTATATAGCGCCGTCCATGTACGCAGCACTTTACATATATATTGTACATTCACATCAGTCCCTAACCCTCAAGGGGGGTACAATCTAAGGTCCCTAACCCTCAAGGGGCGTACAGTCTAAGGTCCCTAACCCACAAGGGGCGTACAATCTAAGGTCCCTAACCATGAAGGGGCGTACAATCTAAGGTCCCTAACCCTCAAGGGGCGTACAGTCTAAGGTCCCTAACCCACAAGGGGCGTACAATCTAAGGTCCCTAACCCTCAAGGGGCGTACAATCTAAGGTCCCTAACCCTCAAGGGGTGTACAATCTAAGGTCCCTAACCCTCAAGGGGTGTACAATCTAAGGTCCCTAACCCTCAAGGGGGGTACAATCTAAGGTCCCTAACCCTCAAGGGGGGTACAATCTAAGGTCCCTAACCCTCAAGGGGCGTACAATCTAAGATCCCTAACTCACATTCATACATACACATACTAGGGACAATTTAGACAGGAACCAATTCACCTACCAGCATGTCTTTGCAGTGTGGGAGGAAACCGGAGTACCTGGAGGAAACCCACACAGGCACAGGGAGAACATGCAAACTCCAGGCAGGTGGTGCCGTGGTTGGGATTTGCACCAACGACCCGAGTACTGCCAGGCGGAAGTGCTAACCACTTAGCCACTGTGCTGCCCCAATCAATATGATATACCTTCCTATCTATCTACTACTGCTTGCAGCATAAGGGCTCATGTACGCGGGGCGTTTGGAAAACTCTTCTGAACAATGGAAACTGACTGCTGGAAAACAGTTTAGCTGCGTTTATGAGTGTTTGCGTTTAGAAGCGTTTTTAAAAGATAACTTCAGGAGACCTTCCCAAATGCCCAGAATGCACTGAAAAACAGTAACAAATTAACTATTTCAGACATTTTGAGAGGAATAGAGAGAGCGGAAGCAGGGAGAGCAGTATGTGTGGAGATGACCTGTCTTTTCTGGTTGTAGTCACTATGGATCCCATCATGAGCATAATGCGGCGCGTTCTACCATTGTTTCCTTCACGCAAAACCTGGAACTGACTGCGCTGGTGTACCGGGTCCATTTGAATACATGGAAAACGCTTTGCATACATTTCTGATGATGAAAAAAGACTCCGGACAGCATCTGGATATGGAACAGTTAAAAAACGCTTCTAAACGCAAACGCTTATAAACGTGGTTAACCGCGCTTACAAGCATTTACAAGTGTTTGTCGTTTGAAACGCTGATAAAATCTACTCCTGAACGCAGGTTTGGTGCGTTCAAAAAAACGACTGTAAACTCAACTGCCTGTAAAGGACGATGTGTACACGGATACAGAGGAAACATTAGGGAGAGTTCAGGGGCTGCTGAAAAAAACGCAGAAAAGCTCCTGAATGTCAGTATATCAGCTGCAGTGTACATGAGCCCTAAGAATTAAAAATAGTCCATGTTGACAGAGAGAGTGAAGTTCCACTTTAAATAACTCATGCTGGGTACGCACTATAAGATAATCGGAAGAAAATCTCTGTACGAGGAACGATCGATCGATTATCTGTTTGTTAGTATAGTGCTTTCACAGCCGATTCCAAAAAAACCATATATATATATATATCACATGTGAAGACAAGTCAGATTTTCACTCAATGTGTACCGTAATGGCACGGAAATAGTCGGATAAGAAAAAATGCGCATAATCGGAAGCTAAGAACAACACGGAAGAAGGTGACAACAAACATAGAAATAGATTGTAAGCTCCCAGGATCAGGGCCCTCCTAACCCTCTTGTATTGAACTGTATTATTGCTGTATTGTCTCCCGTTATATTGTAAAGCGCTGAGCAAACTGTTGGCGCCATAAATCCTGTATAATAATATATAAATCCTGTATAATAATAATAATAATAATAATAATAATATATAAATCCTGTATAATAATAATAATAATAATATATAAATCCTGTATAATAATAATAATATAAATCCTGTATATTAATAATAATAATATATAAATCCTGTATAATAATAATAATAATAATAATAATATAAATCCTGTATAATAATAATAATATATAAATCCTGTATAATAATAATAATAATAATAATATATAAATCCTGTATAATAATAATAATATAAATCCTGTATAATAATAATAATAATATATAAATCCTGTATAATAATAATAATAATAATATATAAATCCTGTATAATAATAATATATAAATCCTGTATAATAATAATAATATAAATCCTGTATTATAATAATAATAATATAAATCCTGTATAATAATAATATATAAATCCTGTATAATAATAATAATATAAATCCTGTATTATAATAATAATAATATATAAATCCTGTATAATAATAATAATATAAATCCTGTATAAAAATAATAATAATATGTAAATCCTGTATAATAATAATAATAATATATAAATCCTGTATAATAATAATAATATAAATCCTGTATAATAATAATAATATATAAATCCTGTATAATAATAATAATAATATAAATCCTGTATAATAATAATAATATATAAATCCTGTATAATAATAATAATAATAATATATAAATCCTGTATAATAATAATAATAATAATATATAAATCCTGTATAATAATAATAATATAAATCCTGTATAATAATAATAGTACACAAGAAAGAATGCTTGCCTTTGTCGCTCGAGAATTTTCATACAAGCTAATACCATTGACAGTTACATCGTGATTTGCACCCGAGTGGGAAAATCGGATGATCATTCGTCCAATGCTCTCATAGTGTGTACTCCACTTTACAGAGGAATTTTCTCTCAAACAATCATATAACAATTTCTTTTTTTTAAGGGAGCACAGCCCATGCTGCCGCCTTTCTTGCAAAGGCAGCTACCCAAAGCCTCCAAGTATATGATCATCATGCTACCGAGGGGGCTTCACTCCAGCACATTCTAGAACAGCCTTTCTCAACCAGGGTGCCTTCAGGCTTCTTCAGGGGTGCCTACAGGCTTCTTCAGGGGTGCCTTCAGGCTTCTTCAGGGGTGCCTTCAGGCTTCTTCAGGGATGCTTTCAGACTTCTTCAGGGGTGCCTTGGCAAAATGCCCAAAATTGTATACAAGCCAGGAGGTGGATCAATCCTGCCTTTTAGTACACAAAGCCACAAGATTTCATTGTGCACTTTTATAACCTCCTAGCTGCATCAGTTGATAAGGAGGACGTCGGGTGCATGCACCTCATCCTTGTTTGGCCCTCCCCTGCCCCTCTCCGTCAGCACTGGGGTCACATTAGCAGAGTAAGGGAGAGAAAATGAGAGAGATGCACTGGAATACTAGTCAGTAACAGTGTGCTGCTTTGGAAGAATAAATCATCACCTCTAACATTGGGGGTACTGGATGTGTGAAGAATAGGTTTCTACGTTCTAGATTGGGGTATCTTGAGATTTGTGCAGAATTTTAAAGGGTGCCTTGACTGAAAAAAGGTTGAGAAACACTGTTCTAGAATACACTGAGCAGTACCATCAGAGGGCCAGCTGCAAGAACCTGGAGGAAACACCAGGCGCCCTGATGAAGATGGCGGTGTGGGACCTGCATCTGGCAGCCTTTGACAGATTAGAGCAGGACATCACTGGGTTCACTGTACGTGTGAGAATATATTTTGAGAATAACCCAGGAAACCAGGTAAGAGTGAAATGAAATACAGAAGGGGGTGTAGTTCCTTTTCACGTTAACCACTATTACTCCGGCCTCATGGACATTGGACATTTAAGCTCCACTCCAAATTTGCTTGACTTTGGAGTGCTACTTTGATGCAACTTTCACTGGGTGTGACTTGGATGTGTCTTGTCCTCCTCCAAAGTCAGACCCACTTTTGCTCCGCTGTTGCATGTAAACATTCAAATATGACTTTCTTGCAGCTTTTGGAGGTTAATATTGAAGTCTATGGCCCTCACGTTGCATGAAAGTCGGACCAAAGTAGTGCATGAACTACTATTCCCACGTACACTCATCGGCCACTTTACTAGGTACGTATGTTCGATTGCTGGGTAACACAAATTTCTAATCGGCCAATCACATGGCAGCAACTCAATGCACTTAGGCATCTAGACGTGGTGAAGACAACTTGCTGAAGTTCAAACCGAGCATCAGAATGGGGAAGTAAGGGGGTTCAAGTGACTTTGAACGTGTAATGGTTGTTGGTGCCAAATGGGCTGGTCTGAGTATTTCAAAAACTGCCGATCTACTTGGATTTTCACGCACAACCATCACTAGAGATTACAGAAAATAGTCAGAAAAAGAAAATATCCAGTGAGTAGCAGTTGTGTGGAGGAAAATGCCTTGTTGATGTCAGAGGAGAATGGGCAGACTAGTTGGTGGGACATTCAGATGGTACAGTCAGAATTTGGCCTAAACAGCATGAAAGCATGGATCCATCCTGCCTTGTATCAACAGTTCAGGCTGGAGGTGGTGTTGTCATGGTGGGGTGGATCTATCCTGCCTTGTATCAATGGATCAGGCTGGAGGTGGTGGTGTCATGGTAGAGTGGATCTATCCTGCCTTGTATCTATGGTTCAGGCTAGTGGTGGTGTCATGGTGTGGTGGATCCAGCCTGCCTTGTATCAATGGTTCAGGCTGGTGGTGGTGTCATGGTGGGGTGGATCTATCCTGCCTTGTATCAATGGTTCAGGCTGGTGGGAGTGGTGTCATGGTGAGGTGGATCCATCCTGCCTTGTATCAATGGTTCAGGCTGGTGGTGGTGTCATGGTGGGGTGGATCTATCCTGCCTTGTATCAATGGTTCAGGCTGGAGGTGGTGGTGTCATGGTAGAGTGGATCTATCCTGCCTTGTATCAATGGTTCAGGCTAGTGGTGGTGGTGTCATGGTGGATCCATCCTGCCTTGTATCAACGGTTCAGGCTGGTGGTGGAGGTGTCATGGTGTGGTGGATCCATCCTGCCTTGAATCAACGGTTTAGGCTGGTTGTGGTGGTGTCATGGTGTGGGGGAGATTTTCTTGGCACTAGCAAGGTGTACCTAATCCGGTGAGTGTATATGATTGGTTTTCATTGGAAAACATGGGGTAGGACTTGACATGTGACTTTGATGTCCAAAGTTGCATGACAAGTGTTGAGTGGGGTCTTTACCCCAGGCATGAAGTTCTGGCTTTTAGATGTTGGCAGAAGGAACATCTGCACCATCCAACCCCACTGCCAACAGCCTGTAAAAGTCTATGAGAGGATGAGAGCTGGTGCACCGAGCAGTTCAGGGCAGTATGCACCCAGGGACGAATGCCCGGAACACCAGTACCGCTTGGTAGCACCATGCAGCTGCAACAGCCGCCTGCCTCTCAAAGGCTTTTACCGGCTGTTGGTCGCAGGGCTGTATGGCACGCCTGTACCTTCCATCTACACCTAAACACCGGAGCCTCGTGCATCCGGGCTAAACGCCCCCCAGTATGTATGAAGCTTTACAGACTTTTGCCTGCCTAGAAATTGTCGCCACATCCAATATTCAGTGAGGAGATATTTGCCAGCTCGCTGCGCAGCTGATCCAATCGAGTCAAACAATGATCAGTATTAGTAACGTCCCTATCAGTGGAGATCCGTGGGTGCATAGCCAGACTTTGACAGAAGTTAGTCCCTGGAAATGAAAAGGTCAGTCCTACAAAGTGTGGGACAAGACAGGAGAGGCATGAAATACAAGCAGAACAGTTTGAAGTTCCTTTACTCCACGTACCTGGACGGGCGCTGCAAGAAGCAGGGAGCAGGGGGTCCTACATGGGATCCACTTGCCACACATCCAGCCGGCTCGGTGGACACAGAAGTCAGTGGCTCAGAGAGCAAAGAAGCCGGAGGACAGGGGCGTCACCTGCACCATCTTGTCCTGCTATTATTTCAGCCTCTGCGGCCTATCTCCTTGCACAGCTCGTGTTGGGACAAGACTGCTATTCCCTTTGTGCAGGTGGGGGAGGGAGGAACGTGAGAACAAATGCATCCATTGTAGCTGCCAATACTTCTGACAAAGCCCTGTGGGTGGGTGCTGGGGGGGGTCACATAGAACCCTCTCCTGCAGGAATGCACACAAACTCAAACACTCTCTGGGCCCGCTGTTTGCTCTGTGGCTACAGACTGTGTAAACGTCGCCTTCCTGCCGGGGCACAAGCTGATTTTTACCCTTCTGGAGTCACACGGACCAGCAGAGCATTTGGAAGTCGCCGGGGGACACGGCTGAGGTTTCATTGTGCTGGAATGTTTGGTTTCCAGAGCAGAGAGGATTCTGGGATTGGAATGCTGGCCAATTTAGCATCCATCCTTCAGTGATGGTTCCAGCAATCTCCGCTCCGATGACAACGGTTTACAGGACGAGTTTCGGGGTTTTTTTTTCATTAAATCAGTGAGGCTGTTGAAGGATAAGTCCATCTTTGGGAACATGTTACGTGTTCCGTCCGCTTTTAGGGTGGAACACGTAACATGTTCCCATAGCCATAGGCACTGAACCCCCCCGAGTACTCTCAGAGAGAGGAGGGGGCAGCGGGAACGGGGAGACTTCTCCCCATACTATCTGTCAAATTTGAAAACAGAGCGGCCGTGCGGGGCTCCACCCATGTCATTCATTCATGGACGTTCGTGAACGAAAGAACTGCAAGTCCCATCAGCCTTTGCAGCTGTGAGCTTGTAGTTCTCAATGAACTACCATGCTGTGGAGCGCCGTGGTGATTCATTGAAGCTTCCTGTCAGAATATCTGCTGGACCGTTCATTCCATACATCCCGTACATCCCACACACCCCGTACACCCCATACATCCCGTACACCCCATACATCCCGTACACCCCATACATGCCGTACACCCCTTACATCCCATGCATTGCATACACCCCGTACATCCCACACACCCCTTACATCCCATACACCCCGTACATCCCGTACACCCCATACACCCCGTACACCCCGTACACCCCGTACATCCCATACACCCCGTACATCCCTTCCCCCCCCTTCACACCCCATACATCCCGTACATCCTGTACACCCCATACATCTCGTGCATCCCATACACCCCTTACATCCCATACATTCCATACACCCCGTACATCCCTTCCCCCCCCTGCACACCCCATACATCCTGTACATCCTGTACACCCCATACATCTCATGCATCCCATACACCCCTTACATCCCATACACCCCATACACCTCATACAACCCGTACATCCCATACACCCTGTACATCCCATACACCCCGTACACCCTATACACAACATACATCCCTTCCCCCCCTGCACACCCCATACATCCCGTACATCCTGTACACCCCATACACCCCGTACATCCCCTACATCCCGTACATCCCATACATCCCGTACATCCCTTCCCCCCCTGCACACCCCATACATCCCGTACATCCTGTACACCCCATACATCTCGTGCATCCCATACACCCCTTACATCCCATACATTCCATACACCCCGTACATCCTGTACATCCTATATGGCAAGAAGATCATCTGATAAGTCTGCGTGCAACACAAAGCAAAGTAAAGCATTTCCATGCGATGTGGAGTCCAAAAAAAGCTCGGCATGTCTTTTATTTTGGTCGATTCCTGTGTGTTGGCAGCCCACTCAAAATTATTTGCATATCTTAATGCAACGCACATTAATGTGCAGGAGAAGGCGCATGTAGCCCTGGTTCGCACTATTGTGGACTTTGCAGTCCGTGTTTCCTCGTACTTGGCAGCCCATTCATTTGAATGGGCTGCTTTGCACGTGTTTCTGCACAAAAAAAAGTGCAAACACCTTTTTTGAACGTGCGGCCGCAATGAAACCACATGGGCTTTTTGACCATGCGGTTCCCGCACCTGCAATTGGACTGCCGGCTGAGATGTGTGGGGGTGCCATTCAGAATGAATCGCAGCATCCCCGCATCTCCTGAGTGGCACGATTCTGCGTGGGGGTGCCATTCAGAATGAATCGCAGCCCCCCCACATCTCCTAAGAGTATCATGATTCGGCTGTGGGTGGTTTTGGGTACCGATGCGATTTTTGTACTCGCTTCCAGAATGCCCTGTGTGAACCAGCCGTTCCAGTGTAATAAACACACACTTACCTGTCCCAAAGTCCAGCCATGTCCTCACCTGCGCCGTCCCTTCACCCCTTCTCTCCTCCATGGCACCGGCATCTCAACTGTGGGCACCAGGCTGTGACAGCTTGCGGCTTCACAGCCTGGTGCCCACTGCGCATGAGCGATTTGCATTGCGCTTGCCGATTGGTCCGGTCCGGTAGTCTCCTGGGACCTGTGAAAGTTCCCAGGAGGGTGCAGGAGGGAGGAGGGGGTCGAACTTTCGTCTCACTTTGCCACGGCAAACTGAGCCAGAAGTGGGAGTGAGTACTTGTCAAAACCAGGTACCCGCTCCCCTCCCCTCCCCCCCCTCAAAAAGTGAGGGGGGGAGGCAAATAAGAAGAGCTTCCACTTTTGAGTGGAACTCGGCTCTAAAGCAATGCATAGGAACAAGAAGAAAAGAATGGGCCATTTTGGATGGAGTCTGGAAGACTTCGGCTAGGCACAAATTTGCAAATAAATGCGTAAGCTGAGAGCCTCCACACCCCCCAGTATTTTCTGCTGTCCTAACTCTATAATTTTGAGAGCCTCCATAGTAGAAGCACATGTATAACAATGGATAGAGTGAGGGCAGGGTAGCCAGGAAGGAGCCCACCCCAGGAGCGCACTGGGCGCCCAGCACAATGGCAGCCAAGGTGCCCTGTGTATCCCTCACCAGGATATCGACAGTACAAATGAATGGTAACTGCCCCAATCTATAACCGGCCTTTGCAGCAAGGAGCACATGGAAGGGCGACGCATGTCAAACAACAAAAAAGAAAAATTCGCAGCTCAACTTACCGGCCAACCGAATTGTCCCGTCTAACAGTCTGACAGAACATACAGTGTGTGGTCAGACTAAGAGGGACAAGTCATGGAGGGCCAACACTGGGCTGATATTTGTTGCATCTACTGAAGCTTGTAAATAATCTCCATTAGGATTCAAACGTCCTTTATTGCTGAAATAGTGATTGAGCCTAAAGTGCGATCAATACCTTGTTAAAGGTTAGCGATGGCGCCCTGCTAATCGCTGAGACGTGTTCTGTTAGCGGCAGTGTGAGAGGTGCTAGCCATGTTCTCTGCGGCCATCACACGCACGTTCTGCCTGGTACATGTGGAAATGGATTGGTTCTATAGCGCAGAGCTCGGATATTCCCTCCGTGTCTCAGGAGCTCGTAGACTTCATCTGCTCAGTTAGTGAACAGAAGGCATCGCAAGCGACATTCCTGCTTCTGTTGACAGCCAACACGGTGCGTCACTCTACCACGCCGGCTTCTGACTCATCCGTGAAATAAATACAGAAATATAAAACGCAGAATAGTGTAACTATGCAGCCGGCGGCAGCGGGGGGTCCTCAACCTGATCTGCCCTCCCTGCTGGGCACGAGAGATGCAGAGTTTATCCACATCTGAGATGTTATGGCAGATCACCAGATCATTCCTATGGGGGCTACACTGGAAGATCACCAGATCATTCCTATGGGGGCTACACTGGAAGATCACCAGATCATTCCTATGGGGGCTACACTGGCAGATCACCAGATCATTCCTATGGAGGCTACACTGGAAGATCACCAGATCATTCCTATGGAGGCTACACTGGCAGATCACCAGATCATTCCTATGGGGGCTACACTGGCAGATCACCAGATCATTCCTATGGAGGCTACACTGGAAGATCACCAGATCATTCCTATGGAGGCTACACTGGCAGATCACCAGATCATTCCTATGGAGGCTGCACTGGCAGATCACCAGATCATTCCTATGGAGTCTACACTGGCAGATCACCAGATCATTCCTATGGAGGCTACACTGGCAGATCACCAGATCATTCCTATGGAGGCTGCACTGGCAGATCACCAGATCATTCCTATGGAGTCTACACTGGCAGATCACCAGATCATTCCTATGGAGGCTACACTGGCAGATCACCAGATCATTCCTATGGAGGCTGCACTGGCAGATCACCAGATCATTCCTATGGAGTCTACACTGGCAGATCACCAGATCATTCCTATGGAGGCTACACTGGCAGATCACCAGATCATTCCTATGGAGGCTGCACTGGCAGATCACCAGATCATTCCTATGGAGGCTGCACTGGAAGATCACCAGATCATTCCTATGGAGGCTACACTGGCAGATCACCAGATCATTCCTATGGGGGCTGCACTGGCAGATCACCAGATCATTCCTATGGAGGCTACACTGGCAGATCACCAGATCATTCCTATGGAGGCTACACTGGCAGATCACCAGATAATTCCTATGGAGGCTGCACTGGCAGATCACCAGATCATTCCTATGGAGGCTGCACTGGCAGATCACCAGATCATTCCTATGGAGGCTGCACTGGCAGATCACCAGATCATTCCTATGGAGGCTGCACTGGCAGATCACCAGATCATTCCTATGGGGGCTGCACTGGCAGATCACCAGATCATTCCTATGGGGGCTGCACTGGCAGATCACCAGATCATTCCTATGGGGGCTACACTGGCAGATCACCAGATCATTCCTATGGAGGCTACACTGGCAGATCACCAGATCATTCCTATGGGGGCTGCACTGGCAGATCACCAGATCATTCCTATGGGGGCTACACTGGAAGATCACCAGATCATTCCTATGGGGGCTACACTGGACAATCACCAGATCATTCCTATGGAGGCTACACTGGACAATCACCAGATCATTCCTATGGGGGCTACACTGGACAATCACCAGATCATTCCTATGGGGGCTGCACTGGCATACGTTTTCAGGCTACGCACATTTCCTGCAAATACCATAACATACCTGTTGATCCTGCCACAAATCCATTGTTCTTATCAGTTCCTGTGCACTAAACTGATATGTCAAACAATGTTTCCAGCCTTTCCAGTTATCTTCTGTAGAACTTGTATTGGTGGAGCGCTGGACCCCGGGGTAGGTGGAGATTAAGGGACCGGATCAAGCTTTAGGGTTTGTTCATGTGTGCTTTGGTTTCTGAAGTGTGATATGCATTCGGATTACTCTTCAAAGAGCATTTGACAGGCAGTAAGGAGGAGTCGTATTGCCTCCTTACCACCTGCTTTAACCCCTTGAAGCCCACACTCGCACACTTCAACCGTTGAGGGGCGCATTCAGAGCAGCCCCATTCACTGGAATGGGTGGAAATCAACAGACGCTACAAACACAGGAGGGCGCAAACTCCTCCTGCATTACCATAGAAAGATTTTTGAATCCACCAAGACAAATGTTTACTCACCAACAGATAAAAAGAGTCAGCATGTAACTGGTATACTTCAGCTGAATGTGGTGCAACCCGTCCTAGGACCAAACGGTTGGACAGCTGACCCCTGAGGAAGGGCGG
The DNA here is from genome assembly GCF_062004578.1 of Staurois parvus. Taxonomy (NCBI): domain Eukaryota; kingdom Metazoa; phylum Chordata; class Amphibia; order Anura; family Ranidae; genus Staurois; species Staurois parvus. Next base: position 56,327 of record NW_028319106.1, read on the forward strand.
CCCGTCCCCCGAAACGTGTCAGCCTTCCAACCATTTGGTCCTAGGACGGGTTACTCCACATTCGGCTGAAGCATACCAGTTACAGGCTGTTTGTATCTATTTGTATCTATTGGTCTTGGTGGATTCAATAACTTTGTCTCTGGTAACGCACAAGGAGTTTGCACCCTCCTGTGTTTTTTGCAGTCTTCTGAAGATTTCCTGGTCTGTGGAGGGGCTGCACCCAAAGAGGCATTGTGGACTGAAATATTGTTGAAGAAAACCCCTGGATTTAGCGCCGGAGTGTTTTTGGAGAATGTAGTCGGCAGACGCTACGCCCACCTCAGCTACAGGGGTACAATTCCTGCCAAAGCATTGCAACTGCGGCCTGTGTACACCACCTTGTCTGCAGCTAAATGCCCTCTGCATCCTCCTGTATTCATTTGTATTGGAATTGTACGGTCTGCCCTTATGATGTAAAGCGCTGCGTAAACTGTTGGCGAAATCCGGTACGATAATAAAAAAGGGGGAGCGGTTGGTGGGCGGGAGTCCTTAGAAGTAGCTCTCTGTCATCCCAGGTGTCCCAAAGGGTCCTTGGAGCGGTCTGAAGGATGAGAGAGCCATGACACATGGATGAGTCCAGTATACATTCATTGTTCCATGGCAGGAAATAAAAATGCCAACGCGTTTCAGGGTGTCAGACGGCTCAGTTTGCGGCACGTACGTGAGTGCATGCGCATTTGTGGCGGCACTTTGGAGCCGGGCGGGCTATTTAAACTTGGATGAGACTCTGCCACAGTGCCGTTTGGTCTTTATCCTGTGTACTCTGCAGATTTGCCTTGCTGATCCGACCTGTCACTTGACCTCGCTAGAACGCCGCCTGCCTTGACCTCTGCCTGCCCACCGACTATTCTTCTGCCTGTCCTTGCCCGCCTGCTGCTGAACCGGACCGCCTGACCTTCCCTACGCTCATCCAGCTTCCTACCGGCTACCCTGCAAGTATTCAGCACCCGCACAACCGCCTGAGCACCGGCTGCCTGACTACCCTGCACCTCTGCCAGAGTGCCGTCCTCCAGCCGCTCCTGTATTTCCTGACGCACCCCCGCCCACGGAATTCCCATCAGGCACTCGTGCCCCTCTGTGCTCCGACACTCCCTGTCACTTTACCAGAGTCCCTGAGCCAGAGCCGCAAGGGAGGCCCTCCTCTACATCTCAGGTTCCACCATCAGGTACGTGCCACAGGGGTTTAAAACGCCTTATTTCTGATGAAGGTTAATCCCTCAAAACGCGTAGTCATGAAAACTGACATTCAAACTGGACTAATTCAAGTCCTTCAGCCATCTTCTGTGGACTACAGAGCCTCTTCCCCTCCATGTAATGGCAATGAGACTGTGCAGTGTGGCAGGAGGGTGTATCGATCACCAATCAGAATTAATCAATGAGAACTTCTGGCAAGTTTCTCAGTTCCCATATACAGTATATATTATAGCGGTACCAGTGGCGGACTGACCACTTGGAAACTCGGGCACTGCCCGAGGGCCCGGGGTCAGTAGGGGGCCCCATGAGATGCCCCTGGTACCTTTTTCATAGGCTTTTTTGAGTTTGGGCAAGGACACAGGGGCCCCATGATCCCCTATTGCCCGGGGGCCCTATGAGTTGTCAGTCCGCCCCTGAGCGGTACGTTCCGCTGGTTCTCCGGAGTTCTGCTTTAGGCAGCGTCTATGATTTATACAGGGTATGGGCTCCCAGGATTAGTCTGGTCCCGCTGTATCTGCTATGAGTGAATGCTAAAGGCAGCCATGGAACAGTGGAAACACAAAGACCTGATCTCCTGTATATACACATTTACCACTCTTCATCAAACTCATCCTAAATCAACGTTTCATCCGCATCACATTCCATTCCACTTCATTGCACCCGACTTAGAAACAGCTTTCATAGATGTGGTGATAATGTGCATCATCCCGCATGGAGTCCCAACAGCACCCAACTGCCATTGCGGGAACCAACGTCGCTCCCTCTTCTTGCTGCGGGGTAATAGTTATGTTTTTGCCCCTCCCCACTGCAGAAACTGCCCCCTTTGGTCTGTCACGGTACTACAGATTGCCTTGCAAATTACATTTTGCAGTTCAGCCTCCCGAATTTCTGTGCTCAAAGCGGTACATTGTTTTCAATGGAAATATATTGTTTTTTTATTGTAGGCCTGTAATTCTTAGGAATAACTCACTGAAATCTGTCCGAACAAGAGTCTAGTTAACATCCCGGGGTTGTGAAAAAATTTGAAACACGAAATCATAAATTATAATCTAATAAATAATCATAAAAAATAATATAATAAAACATTTAATTCAATAATATAATCAAACCAAAAACACTGAAATGTGAAATATAGCGCCAAGTTCGCACATCGCTGAGCAAAGTCGCAGAATCGTTTTCAGTGTCTGATGAGGAATTTCCCCCACCAATCATTATCACTCAATTCTGCAAGTGGTTCTGATTTACTATCGCTGTTCTCTAGCCGGTCTAAAACCGCGTCTGACCTAAAGGGACGCTTTTTGGACGCCATGGACTTTTCTCAGTTTCCAGGCAAAAAGGGCGGTAAAAAAATGCAGGCAGGGCGCCGGACAAAGCACTCGGGACAAAATGTATGTGAAATGGTTTGATACAGGAATGTTTTACTATGTGATTTTAGTGTATTTAGTGAATGTCAAATTTTTAAAAAATTCCCACTGGTTCCGTCCCCCGTACGTCCCGACGCTCGCAGGGAACGGAACCCAGAAGACGGATGCCGGCATCGGCCGGAGGACATTGCCGGGGACACTGCAGGGGGGACATCGCGGGAGCGTAGGACAAGGTAATTGATCGAGGGATCCCGGAGCATCGCTGCAGTGTATTCCCGAGTGTAGCTCGGGGGGGGGGGTTACTGCTTCTGGTTCTGAAAGTTCACCCCGAGCTACACTCAGGAATACCGCCAGGGGGGTTAATCATAGGTCCATCTTTGCTTACAGCTTTCTTGTACACAGATACTAGTTGGTCCTGTCAGTCCACCTGATGCAGCTTCTGGTGATAGGCTGGCAACAATGCTGCCCTGCTCCTGAATTCAGAGCAGAGTTGTCACTCTCATGTAGGACGTGTCTGATTGGATCACAGTGGGAGGAGATGATGCAGAGGGTGGGACTATCAGCGTTGTCGCTGCCTATTCACAAGCCTGTAGCTTGTCAATCTGCATCTGACCACACCTAGTTCTGCCTGCTGCTTTCTGGATTGGCAGCACCGTCTGTTTCCAAAACCCCCTCCCACTCTGAGCTGCAGTGTCTGGGAGGGGGGGTGTGTGAGATACAAGTAAAAGAGGATCTGGCTCAGTCAGCAAAGGTAAAAGAAGATTTCAGTTTACTTTAAGAGGCTTCAGCATCACACAGGAACTGGATTTGGTACTTGACTAGACTGTCCTGTAGGAGCCTTCAGCTGTACTTTTAGCCCTGGTTCACACCGACTGCGATTTCAAAGTAATGTGATTTGATCCCATTTAAAGCACGACTTCAAAGTAGCACTGCTATGGGGCAACACAATAGCTAAATGGTTAGCACTTCTGCCTGGCTGTACTCGGGTCATTGGTTAAAATCCCAACCACGGCACCACCTCCCTGGAGTTTGCATGTTCTCCCTGTGCCTGCGTGGGTTTCCTCCAGGTACTCCGGCAGGGGTGGACTGACAATTCATGGGGCCCCCGGGCAATAGGGGATCATGGGGCCCCTCTGTCCTCGCCCACACTCAAACCATGCCCAAAAAGCCTATGAAAGGTACCAGGGGCATCTCATGGGGCCCCCTACTGACCCCAGGCTCTCGGGCAGTGACAGAGTGCTCGATTGGTCAGTCCGCCCCTGTACTCCGGTTTTCTCTAACACTCCAAACACATGCTGGTAGGTTAATTGGACCCTATCTAAATTGGCCCTAGTATGTGTATGTATGAATGTGAGTTAGGGACCTTAGATTGTACACCCCTTGAGGGTTAGGGACCTTAGATTGTACGCCCCTTGAGGGTTAGGGCCCTTAGATTGTACACCCCTTGAGGGTTAGGGACCTTAGATTGTACGCCCCTTGAGGGTTAGGGACCTTAGATTGTACATCCCTTGAGGGTTAGGGACCTTAAATTGTTCGCCCCTTGAGGGTTAGGGACCTTAGATTGTACGCCCCTTGAGGGTTAGGGACCTTAGATTGTACGCCCCTTGAGGGTTAGGGACCTTAGATTGTACGCCCCTTGAGGGTTAGGGACCTTAGATTGTACGCCCCTTGAGGGTTAGGGACCTTAGATTGTACGCCCCTTGAGGGTTAGGGACCTTAGATTGTACGCCCCTTGAGGGTTAGGGACCTTAGATTGTACTCCCCTTGAGGGTTAGCGACCTTAGATTGTACACCCCTTGAGGGTTAGGGACCTTAGATTGTACGCCCCTTGAGGGTTAGGGACCTTAGATTGGACGCCCCTTGAGGGTTAGGGACCTTAGATTGGACGCCCCTTGAGGGTTAGGGACCTTAGATTGTACACCCCTTGAGGGTTAGGGACCTTAGATTGGACGCCCCTTGAGGGTTAGGGACCTTAGATTGGACGCCCCTTGAGGGTTAGGGACCTTAGATTGTACACCCCTTGAGGGTTAGGGACCTTAGATTGTACGCCCCTTTAGGGTTAGGGACCTTAGATTGTACGCCCCTTGAGGGTTAGGGACCTTAGATTGTACGCCCCTTGAGGGTTAGGGACCTTAGATTGTACGCCCCTTGAGGGTTAGGGACCTTAGATTGGACGCCCCTTGAGGGTTAGGGACCTTAGATTGGACGCCCCTTGAGGGTTAGGGACCTTAGATTGTACACCCCTTGAGGGTTAGGGACCTTAGATTGTACGCCCCTTGAGGGTTAGGGACTGATGTGAATGTATAATATATATGTAAAGCGCTGTGTAAATTGATGGCGCTATATAAGTCCTTGAAATAAATAAATCAAGCATTGGTGCGCTCCTCGGCTGGATATCTGAGCATGCTGGCACTTGTGGTTCCCCTTCTGCCTACATTTGTTTGTCTCCAGTGAAGAGTAATCCTCATTCCTACATTCTGTGAACAGAAAGCGGGTTTATTGCTCAGAGCTCACTGACAACTCATCTCCGAAGATTCGGAATTCCAGCATAAGAGGATTGATAATGCCCCTAGTGGACAAAGGCGGGCAGTGCAGATAAAAGTTTATTTATGGAGGGGTATGAGTGTTTTATGACGACGGCAAACGCAGACTCGCTAAATTTTTATTGAAGTTGAGTTATGAGATGTTGTTCATCAAAAAAGAAGAATAATTCCCAATATCTGACATATATACCGCCTTTATTTGCAGCCTCGGCCTCTATGTTGGAAGCTGAGAAGCAGAAAATGGCAAAGCCCGGCAGTTGGTGGGATTCGTCCTTTTCAGAGTTTAAGCCGCGGTTCACACTGACCCCCGGTTCACATCTGTGCGGGTGGTGACACTGCAGATCTGCACGAAAATCCGTGTAGCCGCACCACCCGCACAGAGGACTGCAGACCCGCGGGCAGAGTGCCGCCCGCACTGGAAAACACAACCGTACTGGGAACCTTGGCTGCGTTTTCAGAAGAAGTGCCGAGACTTCTTTCCCTGCGTGTCCCGGGGCACGGGAGTCCATTCAAATGAATAGGCTCTCATGCCGTGCAGAACGCGGCCCGCACCGCCATATATATGTGAACCGGGGGTGAATGAAACACTGAAAGCATTCTAGTTCACTTGAAGTGGCACGATTTCGAAGCCTTGGACCCGGTGCGATTTCATATGCGGATTGCCGAAAACAGCGCAGGAACTAATTTTAAGGATTTGAACGGCTCCATTGCCGACAATAGGGTGCAACTCGTCGTGGGATTTGGAACTGTCAAATCTCATCACAAGTCGCACCAGTGTGAACCGGAGGCTAAATCCACATCCCGTGACCCTATAAATATTCACACGCAGCTTACAAATTCACAAAGTTCTACAAAGGGAAGCAATGTGTGAGTCATGATCCTGAGACGTCGGTGATCCGGTGAAGTAGTGCAGTGCTGAAGTTTAATCTGCTTAGATTTTGCCTTCCCTGGCCCCCCCTTCATCAACATGCCAATGACATTTTTAATTAAATTTGTTCCATTTTCATGACGTACCTAATTTTAGACCTGGTGTTGCCATCATTGGGTCTCTGTGTTTCTCTATGCAACGCAGGCAAAGTGTGGCTGGTGGGAGGAGCCGGCAGGGTGCCGTACTGAAAACATCAAAGCACCCTGCCTCCTCTCAGTCCTGATGCACGCAGTGGGATGGCTCTTGGGAGAAGTTGTGCAAACACCTTGATGGCTGAATGTCAGTCTGGAGCAGGGGCGGACTGACAACTCATGGGGCCCCCGGGCAATAGGGGATCATGGGGCCCCTGTGTCCTTGCCCAAACTCAAAAAAGCCTATGAAAAAGGTACCAGGGGCATTTCATGGGGCCCCGTACTGACCCCGGGCCCTCGGGCAGTGTCCGAGTTTCCAAATGGTCAGTCCGCCCCTGGTCCGGAGGAGTGGGCGTTCCTAGGGAGGCTGTATTTGCATAGGTAACACCCATATGTGATACTGAGCCTCCATGATAGACAGATCTGAAATCCAATGAATGAAAGGGGTGGGAGGAGTCATGCCCCACAGTTGGTGTCAGTGGAAGGAATGGCGTCTCATTGTTGGTGTCAGTAGAAGGAATCATGCCTTGTGTCAGTGGAAAGCATAATTCTTCAGGGGCCACATGAAGACAAGTAAAAGGCTGCATTCGGCCCCACAGGCCACAGTGTGGAGACCACTGGGCTAGATGATGGCGGATGTCCTCCAGCCAGGAAATTAGGTGGGCTCTATCTGACTTGCTTGAAAGAAGTGAAAGCCAATAAATGAAAGGGGCGGACCAGGGGCTGAGGAGGAAAGACCTAGATGACACTGGACGTCCAGCCAGGAAATGAGGCAGTGCTCTATCTGACTTGCTGCAGCTTCTAATGCACATTGTGAGAAACTCCCTGTGCAAGACTGAAGGGGAGGAGCCGGTACACCTGTGCAAGACTGAAGGGGAGGAGCCAGTACACCTGTGCAAGACTGAAGGGGAGGAGCCAGTACACCTGTGCAAGACTGAAGGGGAGGAGCCGGTACACCTGTGCAAGACTGAAGGGGAGGAGCCAGTACACCTGTGCAAGACTGAAGGGGAGGAGCCAGTACACCTGTGCATTGTTGAAGGGGAGGAGCTGGTACACCTGTACAAGACAGAAGGGGAGGAGCCGGTACACCTGTGCAAGACTGAAGGGGAGGAGCCGGTACACCTGTGCAAGACTGAAGAGGAGGAGTCAGTACACCTGTGGAAGACTGAAGGGGAGGATCCGGTACACCTGTGCAAGACTGGAGGGGAGGCGCCGGTACACCTGTGCAAGACTGAAGAGGGGAGGATCCGGTACACCTGTGCAAGACTGGGGGGAGGAGCCCGTACACCTGTGCGAGACTGGAGGGGAGGAGCCCGTACACCTGTGCGAGACTGGAGGGGAGGAGCCCGTACAACTGTGCAAAACTGGAAAGGAGGAGCCGGTAGACCTGTGCGAGACTGGAGGGGAGGAGGCAGTACACCTGTGCAAGACTGGAGGGGAGGAGCCGGTACACCTGTGCGAGACTTGAGGGGAGGAGCCGGTACACCTGTGCGAGACTGGAGGGGAGGAGCCGGTACACCTGTGCAAGACTAGAGGGGAGGAGCCAGTACACCTGTGCAAGACTGAAGGGGAGGTGCAGGTACACCTGTGCAAGACTAAAAAGGAGGAACCGGTACACCTGTGCTAGACTGAAGGGGAGGAGCCGGTACACCTGTGCTAAACTGAAGGAAAGGAGCCGGTACACCTGTGCTAAACTGAAGGGGAGGAGCCGGTACACCTGTGCTAGACTGAAGGGGAGGAGCCGGTACACCTGTGCTAGACTGAAGGGGAGGAGCCGGTACACCTGTGCTACACTGGAGGGGAGGAACCGGTACACCTGTGCTAAACTGAAGGAAAGGAGCCGGTACACCTGTGCTAAACTGAAGGGGAGGAGCCGGTACACCTGTGCTAGACTGAAGGGGAGGAGCCGGTACACCTGTGCTACACTGGAGGGGAGGAGCCGGTACACCTGTGCTACACTGGAGGGGAGGAGCCGGTACACCTGTGCTACACTGGAGGGGAGGAGCCGGTACACCTGTGTGAGACTGGAGGGGAGGAGCTGGTACACCGGTGCGAGACTGAAGGGGAGGAGCCCGTACACCTGTGCGAGACTGGAGGGGAGGAGCTGGTACACCTGTGCGAGACTGGAGGGGAGGAGCTGGTACACCTGTGCGAGACTGGAGGGGAGGAGCCGGTACACCTGTGCAAGACTTAAGGGGAGGAGTCTGTACACCTGTGCAAGACTGAAAGGGAGGAGGTGGTACACCTGTGCAAGACTGAAGGGGAGGAGCCGGTACACCTGTGCTAGACTGAAGGGGAGGAGCCGGTACACCTGAAGGGAAGGCCAGAAAGCATTTCATGTTGAAGTGTCTGTTTGTTTTGCATGCTAGCCTCGTATCGTAAACAGATAAGTCACTAGAGTCACAGAACGTCTCATAAGACAGAACACAACTCCTGCGATGGTGTCACGTATTGTACTTTAATGACTTCATTTCCGGGCTTACGCGGTGTTGGTCATCCAATTTTTCGAATACGGTACTAATGAAGCAAAAATCGTTCATTCTGTTATCGTACACGATCATTTTTCCTGCTGGTCCCTTCGGATAATTCTGCATGACCTGCCGTAAGCTGTGTACAAACGATCGGATTGTCGGACGATCGCTCCGGAATCGGTATTTTGTGTCCGATTTTCTCATCGCGTGTAGTAGGCTGTGGACGGGTCATGTTTGTAGAGAGCGCGGTGAGCGCCCACAGACGCCTGAGGCTGGGTGTTTACTCCCATTATCCTGTGTGTGCGGCGTAATCGGATCCCTCGGCTTCTTGGTGGGGACGAAATATTTGTTTGTACTCGCAGCACCTTATCAGAGCCTCGCCATGAAGACACGTCCCAATGACACAATCAGTCTATAAATAAACGCAGCTATGCAAACACGTAGTATTGGCAGTGTCTGCAGACACCACTACTAACCCACAGAGCTGACACTCACATTCTCACTCTAACCTTTTCCTCTCCAGCCTCGAGCCTCCTTAAAGCACAACTGCCAAGCAGATAGTCAAAAAGTTGAATCACTTCTATGGACTGACTAAAGGCTTCCCCTCTAGTCCACATTAAAGTGTTACTAAACCCCGGACCCCGCATTCACTATATCCGCTCTCCCCGGACCCCGCATTCACTATATCCGCTCTCCCCGGACCCTGCATTCACTATATCCGCTCTCCCCGGACCCCACATTCACTATATCCGCTCTCCCCGGACCCCGCATTCACTATATCCGCTCTCCCCGGACCCCGCATTCACTATATCCGCTCTCCCCGGACCCTGCATTCACTATATCCGCTCTCCCCGGACCCCGCATTCACTATATACGATCTCCCCGGACCCCGCATTCACTATATACGATCTCCCCGGCCCCCGCATTCACTATATCCGCTCTCCCCGGACCCCGCATTCACTATATCTGCTCTCCCCGGACCCCGCATTCACTATATCCGCTCTCCCCGGACCCCGCATTCACTATATCCGCTCTCCCTGGACCCTGCATTCACTATATCCGCTCTCCCCGGACCCCGCATTCACTATATCCGCTCTCCCCAGACCCTGCATTCACTATATCCGCTCTCCCCAGACCCTGCATTCACTATATCCGCTCTCCCCGGACCCCGCATTCACTATATCTGTTCTCCCCAGACCCCGCATTCACTATATCCGCTCTCCCCGGACCCCACATTCACTATATCTGTTCTCCCCAGACCCTGCATTCACTATATCCGCTCTCCCCGTGCCTGTATTCACTATATCCGCTCTCCCCGGACCCCACATTCACTATATCCGCTCTCCCCAGACCCTGCATTCACTATATCCGCTCTCCCCGGACCCCGCATTCACTATATCCACTCTCCCCAGACCCTGCATTCACTATATCCGCTCTCCCCGGACCCCGCATTCACTATATCTGCTCTCCCCGGACCCTGCATTCACTATATCCGCTCTCCCCAGACCCTGCATTCACTATATCCGCTCTCCCCGTGCCTGCATTCACTATATCCGCTCTCCCCGGACCCCGCATTCACTATATCCGCTCTCCCCAGACCCTGCATTCACTATATCCGCTCTCCCCGGACCCCGCATTCACTATATCCGGTCTCCCCGGACCCCGCATTCACTATATCTGCTCTCCCCGGACCCTGCATTCACTATATCCGCTCTCCCCAGACCCTGCATTCACTATATCTGGTCTCCCACAGTACACAGAACATGGAAATGCAATTATTTTAGTAAACATCAGCTGCTAAACCCCTTTTCTCATCAGCAGTATATGGCAGTCTTGTGACTTCTATCAGTATCCAGCCAAGCACTGTTTAAAGCTTGTAGGAGGAGTTTTCATTTTGCTCTAAGAAGATTCAGGACCCCTGACCTCTGTCTGGACAGTGCTGATTGGCCCTGTGCTGATCACATGCACTCTCCCAAAAAAAAAACCCCTCTAGCAATACACACCAAACTGAGCATGAGCAGAGTGACTCCACACAATACATCTTACCAGGAGGTAAGAGGGGGGCACTGGAAGAAGGGTAAGACCAGAGAAGAGAGGATCAAACAGCGTTTTTACACAATACAGAGGATGAACCCCTTAGGTTCCACACTGAGTATAACAAGCATCCTATACTGCATCTACAGATATCACTGCTGTGGGTTCAGTAACACTTTGGATAAAGCCCCGCGCCGCACAGTAGACCAGTTGACTCAAGTACAGAACCGCCCACTCTGGGCCTGATTTCTGCTCTGTATGTAGGAAGATAATAACAAGACAGGTGCTCTTTAATGAGCTGGTAGGAATTTCTGGCTCCTTTTTAATTTTTAATGAGCATGCCTGTGGACATTAGTTATTTCCGGCTGGAGTTCCTCTTTAAGGTCCCTCTAAATCCCTGGCTGTATCTGTTTTCTAAACTGAACAGGTCGGACTGGTTTTCCCCGCAGGGCCGGCTCTGAGCTCACAGGACTCTCCACCAAAACACAATAGAGAAAATACAAATGTCTTCTCCCAGGTGGTGGAGACGTCGGATCCCTCGGAGTCAGCTCAGTGCCTTCATCTGGCGGGAAGGGGCCGGAAAGCTACAAAATGCCGTTTACTTGCTATGGAGTCTGTGCTACAATGTGCCAATATTGACATACACGGCTGGGGGGGGGCACAGGAGATCACACTGCCCCCCCCCCCCCACCGCCATCTGCATCACCCCGCACCTCCATCTACCCGCCAGCACACAGATAGGGAATTGCAGTCACAGGTGGGGCCTATTAGGAACAGGTGGCGGGAAGGCCGGACAGCTGCGCGGTGCAATCATTTGACGGTCCAACCACCACGCCGATGTCCCTGCGCTGGGAACGCCTGCGACGTACGGTACACAGATGTTGGCCAATTAATACAGAGAAAACCGCGTTTGAACAAACTGTACATTTATATCCATGGAGGACATACCCCCCCCCCCCCCATCAAGGTACAGGCCGATCTCCCAGTTTTATAATGAAGTCCATCAACGACTACAACTCTCTCGTTGGGTGAGGCCAACTCGCACCTTACGAGTTCCGTAAATTATTATTATACAGGATTTATGGTGCCAACAGTTTGCTCAGCGCTGTACAATATAATGGGCGGACTGACCATTTGGAAACTGCCCGAGGGCCCGGGGTCAGTAGGGGGCCCCATGAGATGCCCCTGGTACCTTTTTCATAGGCTTTTTTGAGTTTGGGCAAGGACACATGGGCCCCATGATCCCCTATTGCACGGGGGCCCCATGACTTGTCAGTCTGCCCCTGACAGCAACAATACAGTTCACTACAAGAGGGTTAGGAGGGCAAATTTGGCGCGATTTCTCTGGCGTTTACAAAACACTTTAAAAGCTCCTGTCGCGTTGTGTCATTTATTTATTTCAGGTACTTATATAGCGCCGTCAATTAACTCAACGTTTTACATATTTATATATTGTACATTCGCATCAATCTAAGGGCCCTAACCCTCAGGGGGCGTACCAATCTAAGGGCCCTAACCCTCAGGGGGCGTACCAATCTAAGGGCCCTAACCCTCAGGGGGCGTACCAATCTAAGGGCCCTAACCCTCGGGGGCGTACCAATCTAAGGTCCCTAACCCTCAGGGGGCGTACCAATCTAAGGTCCCTAACCCTCAAGGGGCGTACAATCTAAGGCCCCTAACCCTCAAGGGGTGTACAATCTAAGGTCCCTAACCCTCAAGGGGCGTACAATCTAAGGTCCCTAATCCTCAAGGGGCGTGCAATCTAAGGTCCCTAATCCTCAAGGGGTGTACAATCTAAGGTCCCTAACCCTCAAGGGGCGTACAATCTAAGGTCCCTAACCCTCAAGGGATGTACAATCTAAGGGCCCTAACCCTCAAGGGGCGTACAATCTAAGGTCCCTAACCCTCAAGGGATGTACAATCTAAGGGCCCTAACCCTCAAGGGATGTACAATCTAAGGGCCCTAACCCTCAAGGGGCGTGCAATCTAAGGTCCCTAATCCTCAGGGGGCGTACAATCTAAGGTCCCTAACCCTCAAGGGGTGTACAATCTAAGGTCCCTAATCCTCAAGGAGTATACAATCTAAGGTGCCTAACCCTCAGGGGGCGTACCAATCTAAGGTCCCTAACCCTCAGGGAGCGTACAATCTAAGGGCCCTAACCCTCCGGGGGCGTACAATCTAAGGGCCCTAACCCTCAGGGGCGTACCAACCTAAGGGCCCTAACCCTCAGGGGGCGTACCAATCTAAGGTCCCTAACCCTCAGGGGGCGTACCAATCTAAGGGCCCTAACCCTCAGGGGGCGTACCAATCTAAGGGCCCTAACCCTCAGGGGGCGTACCAATCTAAGGTCCCTAACCCTCAGGGGGCGTACAATCTAAGGGCCCTAACCCTCAGGGGGCGTACCAATCTAAGGTCCCTAACCCTCAGGGGGTGTACAATCTAAGGGCCCTAACCCTCAAGGGGCGTACAATCTAAGGGCCCTAACCCTCAGGGGGTGTACAATCTAAGGGCCCTAACCCTCAGGGGCGTACCAATCTAAGGGCCCTAACCCTCAGGGGGCGTACCAATCTAAGGGCCCTAACCCTCAGGGGGCATACAATCTAAGGGCCCTAACTCATGTTCTAGGGCCAATTTAGATATGGGTTGCCAATCTTTGTTAATGGCGCCCTAAACGTGGCAAAAAAAAAAAGGCGCATTTGTTGCACTAAAATATTGTGCATCAAAATGCACGGTGAAAACGCACAGGGCAGCCCATTGCATGTGCACACACATGCGCAGAAACATGCATAATTTTCGTCACATTCACAGAAATGTTGGGCAGCACGGTGGCTAAATGGTAAGCACTTCAGCCTGGCAGTACTCGGGTCATTGGTTTGAATCCCAACCACGGCACCACCTGCCTGCAGTTTGCATGTTTTCCCTGTGCCTGTGTCTTAGTGGGGGGGGGGGGGTCTGTACTTAGTGGGGGTGTCTATACCTTGGGCAGCACAGTGGCTAAATGGTTAGCACTCCCACCTAGCAGTACTCGGGTCGTTGGTTCAAACCCAACCACAGCACCACCTGCCTGGAGTTTGCATGTTCTCCCTGTGCCTGCGTGGGTTTCCTCCAGGTACTCCGGTTTCCTCCCACCCTCCAGTTAATTGGTTCCTGTCTAAATTGTCTCTAGTATGTGTATGTATGAATGTGAGTTAGGGACCTTAGATTGTACGCCCCTTGAGGGTTAGGGACCTTAGATTGTACACCCCTTGAGGGTTAGGGACCTTAGATTGTACGCCCCTTGAGGGTTAGGGACCTTAGATAGTACGCCCCTTGAGGGTTAGGGACCTTAGACTGTACGCCCCTTGAGGGTTAGGGACCTTAGATTGTACGCCCCTTGAGGGTGAGGGACCTTAGATTGTACGCCCCTTGAGGGTTAGGGACCTTAGATTGTACGCCCCTTGAGGGTTAGGGACCTTAGATTGTACGCCCCTTGAGGGTTAGGGACCTTAGATTGTACGCCCCTTGAGGGTTAGGGCCCTTAGATTGTACGTCCCTTGAGGGTTAGGGACCTTAGATTGTACGCCCCTTGAGGGTTAGGGCCCTTAGATTGTACGTCCCTTGAGGGTTAGGGACCTTAGATTGTACGGCCCTTGAGGGTTAGGGAGTGATGTGAATGTACAATGTATATGTAAAGTGCTGCGTACATTGACGGCGCTGTACAAGTACAGTTCTGTGATCATACATTATGAACGCACTGAAGACGGCCAACATACGGGAGAGTTGGATGCACAGCGCTGGCGGGTTCCCGTTGCAGATCCTTCTCCTGCGATCACATAGGTAGGTGGATCTGCTGATATGAACTGGTATTGAGCTCATTAGTCATTGCAGAAATGTATCCCCTGTGACCGCGCTGCTTTGCCATTCTGGAACGCGTCGGCCGCCGCCATCTTTTAACACCTGTGTGTACAAGCGCTAATGATTCTCATGCATAGTCTGATCTGTGCAGCACGTCGCGGCACACCTTCCCATAATTGGTCCTAATGGAGTCCTTCATTGCCAAGTGTTATCTTGTTTCCTCCATTATAAAAAAAGAAGAATTCTATCATTGATGATGCAAAGCCCTCCCACTGCCCATCATTCTTTGTAGGCCACCTGACCACCTTCGATGACACTTCTGGGTGCTCCTCTAGAGGGCTGAACACTTGCCAGAGAAGATCTGCATGTCTATACAGATCATCTTACAAATCCTTTTTTCCAAGAACCCCATCCCCCCACCAAGCAAGCAATCCTTCTCCATTCCTATCTCCATGAAAGAAACAAAAGTTGAGATGGGTGAGGGATCTGAAGATGCAGGATGGGAACAGACTGGAAGATGGACCTGCTAGGCCTACTGAAGTCTAAGGACCCTTTCCCAGTTCCCCCAAAAATACAATCTAGAACTTCCCTATATCGATGTATACAAGTGTCCCTAAGAACGAACGTATAGAATGTCACCAAAGACAAAACGCAGGGGGTCCCAGCCTTTGTCAGCAGTGTCTATGGGGGGTCCCAGCCTTTGTCAGCAGTGTCTATGGGGGGTCCCAGCCTTTGTCAGCAGTGTCTATGGGGGGGTCCCAACCTTTATTGGCAGTGCCCATAGGGGGGTCCTGGCCTTTGTCAGCAGTGTCTATGGGGGGTCCCAGCCTTTGTCAGCAGTGTCTATGGGGGGTCCCAGCCTTTGTCAGCAGTGTCTATGGGGGGGTCCCAACCTTTATTGGCAGTGCCCATAGGGGGGTCCTGGCCTTTGTCAACAGTGTCTATGGGGGGGTCCCAACCTTTATTGGCAGTGCCCATAGGGGGGTCCTGGCCTTTGTCAGCAGTGTCTATGGGGGGTCCCGGCCTTTGTCAGCAGTGTCTATGGGGGGGGGGTCCCAACCTTTATCAGCAGTGCCCATAGGTGGGTCCAAAACTTTGTCAGCAGTGTCTATGGGGGGGGGGTCCCAACCTTTATCAGCAGTGCCCATAGGTGGGTCCAAAACTTTGTCAGCAGTGTCCACATGGGGGTCCCAACCTTTATCAGCAGTGTCCATGGGGGGGGTCCATGCATTTTTCAGCAGTGTCTATAGGGGGGTCCCAGTTTTTGTCAACAGTGTCCTTATTTGGGGGTCCCAACCTTTGTTAGCAGTGTCCATATGGGGGTCCCAACCTTTGATAGCAGTGTCTATAGGGGGGTCCCGGCCTTTATCAGCAGCATCCACAGGGGGGGTCCAAGCGTTTGTCAGCAGTGTCTATAGGTGGGTCTTGGTCTTTGTCAGCAGTGTCTATAAGGGGGTCCCGGGCCTTTGTCAGCAGTATCTATGGGGGGGGTCCCATACGTTTGCCTGCAGTGTCTATAGGGGGGTCCTGGCCTTTGTCAGCAGCATCCATAGGGGGATCCCATAGATTTTTCAGTGTCCATAGGGGGGGTCCTGGTCTTTGTCAGCAGTTTCTATAGGGGGGCCCCTTACATTTGTCACCAGTGTCCATGGGGGGGTCCTTGCCTTTGTCAGCAATGTCTATAGGGGGGGTCCCAGCCTTTGCCATGCCATGGGTCACTTGGCAATTGTCCGAAGCAATAGGAACCTTCATCATCAGCAATCACTCAGAATACAATTATATTTTAGACCTGGAGAACCGAATATTTTGGAAGACGATTTAAAAAAAATAATGTAGAAGTTTCTAATTCGTGAATAAATATGACCCCAGGCCAGCTTGATAGCCATGAGGGCCCAAAGCAAGGAATCCACACTCTGCTACCAGGCTACAGGCTGGAGCTTCGGAGTCACTGCTATAGAGAATACATTCCTGCCCATCACCCCATCTCTGCCCTGTAGCCGGAGGTTGACACACAAACTCCAGAAACACCTCCGAGTTCAGATCAGTTAAGCCGGACAAATATTTGCGTTAGGCAAGTTCCAAGCAGCAAAGCGAATATAATAATAATAAAAAAAAAAAAAAACCCCCAAGCAGGCCTTTGGACTTCACCCCTGAGCATGGAAGCTCCCCCATCCAGTCTTCTCATGTCGGAGCTGCTGCTTCTGGGAATGGCCAAAGCTTTGCAGCAAGGCACCGTGCCACTCGCCATGGGAAATTTAACCCTGTCCTTGCCAAGGCTGACCGCTGCTCCAGCCTTTCCGCAATGTGCTTGCCCGCCCTTAAATTAAAGAGGTTTTCTCCTCTGAGCCTGGGAAATAGACTAATATTATGTTCCTGGCCCCTTTCCCAGCCATAAAAACAAACTGGAGCATTACATGGATACACAATTAGCTTGGCACGCAGGCCGGGAAGGCTCTATCGGGTCTTTTAGACTTGCAGTCTTGAATCAAAGCACATTAGGGAGTTCCAGTAATGAAGTTCCCCCCCAAATAAATGGGCCTGAGCCCTCCCCCTGAACCCCTCAACCAAGAAAAAGTCCCCCCCCCCTTTACAAACAGATTACATCCTCCTAAAAGTGCATCTCTGCCCTATATACAAAACTCTCAAAGGTTCGTAACATTCCGATGATTCCCATAACAGCTCTAATAACGAGTCCAATAAAACCGTAAACACAATAAAAGCTCGTTCTTCAGGTCTGACCCCATTTTAGTTAATAATTAAGAAAAAAAAAGGAGCAACAAGCATTGCTGACCACCAAAGTCTCCAGAAATGGTTGGAAGGCCTTTGAGACCCAACTGGGAACCATCCAAGGTCCCCCATAGATATGAATATAATTCTTTCAACCAGCCTGCACCAATATAAAGGATTAAAAAAAATATCCAAACTGCCTTTTCCACGGTACAGGACTCTCATTTCTTCCCAAAACTGAATTCCAACCTTTTCTGTGTCAGGCCAACGTACAAAACTCTCAAAGGTTCATAACATTCAGATGATTCCCAGAACACCTCTAATAACGAGTCCAATAAAACCGAGTTCGTAAACACAATAAAAGCTCGTTCTTCAGGTTGCCCTGTACGTTCTGACCCCATTTTAGTTAATAATTAGGAAAAAAAGAGCAACAAGCATTTTCTGGCCACCAAGGTCTCCAGAATTGGTTGGAAAGCCTTTGAGACCCAATTGGGGACCATCCCAGGTCCTCCATAGATTTGAATATAATTCTTTCAACCAGCATGCACCAATATAAAGGATTAAAAAAATATCCAAACTTCCTTTTCCACGGTAAAGCTCTCTCATTTCTTACCCAAACTGAATTCCAACCTTTTCTGTGTCAGCCCCAGGAGCGGACTGACCATTTGGAATCTCGGGCACTGCCCGAGGGCCCGGGGTCAGTAGGGGGCCCCATGAGATGCCCCTGGTACCTTTTTCATAGGTTTTTTTGAGTTTGGGCAAGGACACAGGAGCCCCATGATCCCCTATTGCTCGGGGGCCCCATGAGTTGTCAGTCCGCCCCTGGTCAGCCCAATGTACAAAACTCTCAAGTGTTCCACCACCATCCCCTTACATCCTCTGCCAGCTGTAACGGCAAGGCCAGTAAAAGCTTAGACTTGGCAACGACGACCAGCCAACGGCTACCAGCCAGCAGCAACGAGCGACCAGCCCACCGCTAAAAGCCAGCAGCATGAGCGACCAGCCCACCACTACCAGCCACCAGCATGAGTGACCAGCCCACCGCTACCAACCACCAGCATGAGCGATCAGCCCACCGCTACCAGCCACCAGCATGAGCGATCAGCCCACCGCTACCTGCCACCAGCTTGAGCGACCAGCCCACCACTACCAACCACCAGCATGAGCGACCAGCCCACCACTACCAGCCACCAGCATGAGCGACCAGCCCATCGCTACCAGCCACCAGCATGAGCGACCAGCCCACCGCTACCAGCCACCAGCATGAGCGACCAGCCCACCGCTACCAACCACCAGCATGAGCGATCAGCCCACCGCTACCAGGCACCAGCATGAGCGACCAGCCCACCACTACCAACCACCAGCATGAGCGATCAGCCCACCGCTACCAGCCACCAGCTTGAGCGACCAGCCCACCACTACCAACCACCAGCATGAGCGACCAGCCCACCGCTACCAGCCACCAGCATGAGCGACCAGCCCACCACCAGCATGAGCGACCAGCCCACCACTACCAACCACCAGCATGACGACCAGCCCACCGCTAAAAGCCAGCAGCATGGGCGACCAGCCCACCACTACCAACCACCAGCATGAGCGACCAGCCCACCACCAGCATGAGCGACCAGCCCATTGCTACCAGCCAGCAGGATTTTGAATTTGATAAAAAGCTCATTCTTTTGGGCCAACAGCCACCGAAGCGACCTTAATAACCGTCCCGGCAACAGCACCGTCCTCAACTCCAATCCAAACCCAGCAAAGTGTTGGAGATTTGAACATGCTCGGAATTCTAGAGTCTCTACAGAAGAAAAAGGCTGGACTCGTTACAGGTGCCACCGGCACAAAAACCAGCAGAAGGAAACGGGGAAAATAAGATCGAGATTAGAAAACTGGAAACAAACCTGGAAGCAGGCAGCCGGCTTCACCGATCCAAGGCACATGGGTTTATTTTTAAAACAGGAAAACTCGCTTCCAGCTTCTTGTCCAGCCCGGCGAGGCTTTTTTTTTTTTCCCCCCAACAGACGAGCGGAACGAGACAAATCGCGGCACCTGCTTGGTGGTAATCCCCGTATCCCTCGCCTTGTATTATTCCATATGCGGCAGGTAACACCACGGAAAGGTCTCGTCACGGCCAATTTCCACAGACGCCCATCCGAGTTGGATCTCCGGAAAAGAATATAAAAAAAAAAAACGGACAAAAAAGGTTTCCGTCAGATATATTCCAAACGTGACATTTAATCCATGATCCGGTTACGCGAGGGGTGATATGTCTCGATGGCGTTTCGTGGCGGTTTTATCCCTGAGGCGGTAAGGAGGGTGGGGGGGGGGAGAGGAGAGCTGGCTTTACCTGAAACAACTGCCAGCCAGGCTATCTCTTTCTCTGCAAGCCTCAGAACTGAGCCTGACTGCGACCGAGCTCACCCACCCTACAAGCAGGGGCTGGCTGAGCAGCAATCCACGCCCCACTCATTCACCATTGCTTTTGTTTGACTTTGGGAAAGAAAAAATTAACTGCTTCACTGCTGGCTGTGCTGCCTGAACACAGAGCTGGCTGTGCTGCCTGAACACAGAGCTGGCTGTGCTGCCTGAACACAGAGCTGGCTGCCCTGCCAGACCAGGGAAAGAAATGCTACAAAGGATCGGAGACTTTCCTGGTCGGAGACATCGCTATTGAGCTTTTCTTTCTTTTTTTAATAAAAGTGCCCAAAATTTTTAGATAGATGTTTTTGTTGCAACATGACAAACAATGCATCCAAATGTGTCCAATCTGTTCAAATGTATCCAGTGTGTTCAAATATACCCAGTGTGTTCAAATGTACCCAATGTGTTCAAATGTATCCAGTGTGTTCAAATGTATCCAGTGTGTTCAAATATACCCAGTGTGTTCAAATATACCCAGTGTGTTCAAATGTATCCAATCTGTTCAAATGTATCCAGTGTGTTCAAATATACCCAGTGTGTTCAAATGTATCCAATCTGTTCAAATGTATCCAGTGTGTTCAAATATACCCAATGTGTTCAAATGTATCCAGTGTGTTCAAATATACCCAGTGTGTTCAAATGTATCCAGTGTGTTCAAATGTATCCAGTGTGTTCAAATGTACCCAATGTGTTCAAATGTACCCAATGTGTTCAAATGTATCCAGTGTGTTCAAATGTATCCAGTGTGTTCAAATGTATCCAATGTGTTCAAATGTATCCAGTGTGTTCAAATATACCCAGTGTGTTCAAATGTATCCAGTGTGTTCAAATGTATCCAATGTGTTCAAATGTATCCAGTGTGTTCAAATGTATCCAGTGTGTTCAAATGTATCCAGTGTGTTCAAATGTATCCAGTGTGTTCAAATGTATCCAATGTGTTCAAATGTACCCAATGTGTTCAAATGTATCCAGTGTGTTCAAATGTATCCAGTGTGTTCAAATGTATCCAATGTGTTCAAATGTATCCAGTGTGTTCAAATATACCCAGTGTGTTCAAATGTATCCAGTGTGTTCAAATGTATCCAGTGTGTTCAAATGTATCCAATGTGTTCAAATGTATCCAGTGTGTTCAAATGTATCCAGTGTGTTCAAATGTATCCAGTGTGTTCAAATGTATCCAGTGTGTTCAAATGTATCGAGTGTGTTCAAATGTATCCAATGTGTTCAAATGTATCCAGTGTGTTCAAATGTATCCAATGTGTTCAAATGTATCCAGTGTGTTCAAATGTATCCAATGTGTTCAAATGTATCCAGTGTGTTCAAATGTATCGAGTGTGTTCAAATGTATCCAATGTGTTCAAATGTATCCAGTGTGTTCAAATGTATCCAATGTGTTCAAATGTATCCAGTGTGTTCAAATGTATCCAATGTGTTCAAATGTATCCAGTGTGTTCAAATGTATCCAATGTGTTCAAATGTATCCAGTGTGTTCAAATGTATCCAGTGTGTTCAAATGTATCCAGTGTGTTCAAATGTATCCAATGTGTTCAAATGTATCCAGTGTGATCAAATGTATCCAATGTGTTCAAATGTATCCAGTGTGTTCAAATGTATCCGAGGGGGAAATTTACCAAAACTGGAAAATGCAAAATCTGGTGCAGTTCTGCAAAGAAACCAATCTGCTTCCGGGGTTTTTTTTGTCAAAGCTTAACTGAACAAGCTGAAGGCAGAAGCTGATTGGCTACCGTGCGCAGCTGCTCCAGATTTTGCACTCTCCAGTTTTAGCAAATCAATGCATTCAAATGTACTCAATGTGTTCAAATTTGTCCAATGTCTTCAGATTTACTCAATTTGTTCAATTATAGCCAATATGTTCAAATGTACTCAATGTGTCCAAATGCATCCAGTGTGTTCAAATGTATCCAATGTGTTCAAATGTATCCAATGTGTTCAAATGTATCCAATGTGTTCAAATGTACCCAATGTGTTCAAATGTACCCAATGTGTTCAAATGCATCCAGTGTGTTCAAATGCATCCAGTGTGTTCAAATGTATCCAATGTGTTCAAATGTACCCAATGTATTCAAATGTATCCAATGTGTTCAAATGTACGCAATGTATTCAAATGTATCCAGTGTGTTAAAATTTTTCCAATGTGTTCAAATGTATCCAGTGTGTTCAAATGTATCAAATGTGTTCAAATGTACTCAATGTGTTCAAATGTATCCAATGTGTTCAAATGTATCCAGTGTGTTCAACTGTATCCAATGTGTTCACATGTATCCGAGGGGGAAATTTGCCAAAACTGAAAAATGCAAAATCTGGTGCAGTTCTGCAAAGAAACCAATCTGTTTCCGGGGTTTTTTTGTCAAAGCTTAACTGAACAAGCTGAAGGCAGAAGCTGATTGGCTACCGTGCGCAGCTGCTCCAGATTTTGCACTCTCCCGTTTTAGCAAATCAACCCCCATGCATTCAAATGTACTCAATGTGTTCAAATTTATTTATTTATTTATTTATTTATCGAGTTTATATAGCGCCAAAGGGTTTGCTCAGCGCTGTACAATAGAGGGGGGACAATACATGAAACAGAACAGTAACATCAAACAGTACACAAGGGGTAAGAGGGCCCTACTCTTTCGAGCTTACAATCTAGGAGGGAGGGAGTAGAGGCACAGGAGGAAACGGCTGTGGGGGATGGAGTGGTAGGAGGAGGGAAGGGCAGCGGCTGTTAGGTGAGGGTGGGGTAGGCTTCCCTGAAGAGGTGGGTTTTCAGGGAGCGCCTGAAGGTGAGGAGGGAAGGTGACAGTCTGATGGATTGGGGTAGTGAGTTCCAGAGGATGGGGGAGGACCTGGAGAAGTCTTGCAGTCGTGCGTGGGAGGAGGAGACCAGGGAGCGAGATAGAAGGAGGTCCTGTGAAGAGCGAAGGGTACGGGTAGGGTGGTACCTGGGAATCAGGTCGGTGAGGTAGTTAGGGGCAGTGTTGTGAATGGCCTTATAGGTCAGGGTGAGCAAATGTATCCAATGTGTTCAAATGTACTCAATGTGTTCAAATGTGTCCACCGTGTTCAAATGTACTCAATGTGTTCAAATGTACTCAATGTATTCAAATGTAGCCAATGTGTTCAAATGTGTCCAACGTGTTCAAATGTGTCCACCGTGTTCAAATGTACTCAGTGTGTTCAAATGTACTCAATGTCTTCACATGTAGCCAATGTGTTCAAATGTGTCCAATGTGTTCAAATGTGTCCAATGTGTTCAAATGTACTCAATGTGTTCAAATGTGTCCAACGTGTTCAAATGTACTCAATGTCTTCAAATGTAGCCAACGTGTTCAAATGTGTCCAAAGTGTTCAAATGTGTCCACCATGTTCAAATGTACTCAGTGTGTTCAAATGTACTCAATGTCTTCAAATGTAGCCAATGTGTT
Organism: Staurois parvus; assembly: GCF_062004578.1. Classification (NCBI taxonomy): domain Eukaryota; kingdom Metazoa; phylum Chordata; class Amphibia; order Anura; family Ranidae; genus Staurois; species Staurois parvus. The sequence continues at coordinate 79,442 of NW_028319106.1, forward strand.
CAAATGTGTCCAACGTGTTCAAATGTGTCCACCGTGTTCAAATGTACTCAATGTCTTCAAATGTACCCAGTGTGTTCCAATGTACTCAATTTGTTCAACTATAGCCAATATGTTCAAATGTATTAAAATTGTTCAAATGTAGCCAATGTGTTCAAATGTGTCCAACGTGTTCAAATGTGTCCACCGTGTTCAAATGTACTTAATGTCTTCAAATGTATCCAATGTGTTCAAATGTACTCAATGCGTTCAAATGTACTCAATGTATTCAAATGTACCCAATGTGTTTAGATGTGTCCAATGTGTTCAAATGTACTCAATTTATTCAGTTATAGCCAATATGTTCAATTGTATTCAGTGTGTACAAATGTAGCCAATGTGTTCAAATGTATTCAAAGTGTTCAGATGTATCCATTGTGTTTAAATGTACTCAATGTGTTCAATTATAGCCAATATATTCAAATGTATTCAGTGTGTACAAATGTATCCAATGTGTTCAAATGTATTCAAAGTGTTCAAATGTAGCCAATGTGTTCAAATGTATACAAAGTGTTCAAATGTAGCCAATGTGTTCAAATGTATACAAAGTGTTCAAATGTAGCCAATGTGTTCAAATGTATTCAGTGTGTACAAATGTAGCCAATGTGTTCAAATGTATTCAAAGTGTTCAAATGTAGCCAATGTGTTCAAATGTATTCAGTGTGTACAAATGTGTCCAATGTGTTCAAATGTACTCAATATGTTCAAATGTACTCAATGTGTTCAAATGTACTCAATGTGTTCAATGTAGCCAACTGTATCTGTTCATAGTCAGAATTTTGGAATCCAAGCACAGCCACAAGAGGAGCCGAGTGTCTTATTTTCGGAGAGGAAATGATGAATGTGTGACCTAGATATTTGTCCACTGACAGGAGTGGAATAATTAATATGTTAATTACATACAAATGCCAACAATTCTAACGAGATTTATGAAAGGGAGCAGATACTGCTGGAAATAGATGAGGATACTGAGAGAAATCAAATTTCAGGGCCTATTCACAGTTAAAGTGATATTACGCTCTTTCAGCAGCTGATCTCATCACTTCCTGAGAATGCAGCTTCTGTATGTTTGAACCCTCGTCTATGTTCCAGCGTGGGTGCCATGACCGCTATCCCACATTTGCTGTGTCAGGGTGACTCCTTTCCCTCGCAGCAATCTATGGATCCACCCTTGTATGCCGGGAATAGGGTTGTGTCTCCCTACCCTGAGGTTAGGTTCGCATTGCGGGAACAAGAAATCGTGCGCTTTCCTGCTACACGTAGAAATATGATGACACATGGTGGTGCCAATAATCCCTACTGGCGCTGCCACGCACATGCAAACATGCGAGTTTTTGCATTCACCTACATGCGCGGTGCGGGAGCACCTTGTGATTCAGTGCAGCACAATTTCTCAAAAGGTTCAAGGACTTCTATCGAGCATCTCTCACATGTAGAACAGCCTACTGAAATGAATGGGCTGCCCTACACGCAGCACGTGGAAACGTGAGGAGCAACACGTGCGCTCTGATGGTGTGATTGGAGCCTGAGTGCACCAATAGAGATACACAGCCCCATAGATAGGTTGACAAGGCACTTCCCTGCTCCTCCCCCCACCCTTCTTCAAGCTAACAGACTGGCTGGAGACTGCACTGTCCACTGTCAACTCTTTCCTAAAGTTCAGGGAAGCAGCACTGAGAGAGCAGGAGTGAGCAGCATTGAAAGTTCTAATCTGCAGACGCCGGGGGTAAGAATTTTAATAAATAGATGACTGGAGAGTGTTTATTTTATTGTGCTCTATGTGTCAAGCTAAAAAAGCTGAGAGTTTAATACTACTTGATTCACATCCATCGTGGCACTTCCCCGCTCCTCCCCCACCCTCCTCCAAGCTAACTGGAAACTGCACTGGCCACTATCAGCTCTTTCCAGTGAAGACCAGAAGTTCAGGAAAGCAGCACCGAGGGTTGATTTACTAAAGGCAAACAGACTGTGCACTCTGCAAGTGCAGTTGATCCAGAGCTTAGAAAATGAGGTAAAGCTTCACTTTGGAAAAAAAAAACAGCATTTTTGCTTGCACATGATTGGATGGTGGAAGTCAGCAGAGCTTCTCCTCATTTACTAAGCTCCGGAGCAACTGCACCTGCAGAGTGCACAGTCTGTTTTTCTTTAGTAAATCAACCTCACTCCCCTCCCCCCCCCCCAAGAGTCAGCATAAAAATAAATAAATACTTGTAATAATAAATTAATAATAATTAACCCGTAACCTTAACCCCCTAAAATCTAAAAAAGTAATAAAATAAATAATATATTATTATTGTTATTATTATTATTAAGGTTAGGGGATAATTATTAATTATTTATGATTTATTTATCATGATTTTTTTATTTATTTATATATGTATTTATTTGATTTATTTTACATTTATTTATTCATATATTATTTCACATATTATTTATTTATTTTTAAACATTACTATTATTATATTATTATTATACAGTATTTATAAAGCGCCAATAGTTCGCTCAGCGAATGTAATTTTTTACATTTCAGCAGAAAATCGCACAAAACACGCGAGAAGCGCGCAAAAACCGCACCAGTTGCGTGTTTCTGTTCTTTTCTATGGGAATAAAAACGCGCCTTAGTCCTAGGGTGACAACTCTCACCCACCAAACTGTATCTATCTTGTCCTAGGGTGACAACTCTCACCCACCAAACTGTATCTATCTTGTCCTAGGGTGACAACTCTCACCCACCAAACTGTATCTATCTTGTCCTAGGGTGACAACTCTCACCCACCAAACTGTATCTATCTTGTCCTAGGGTGACAACTCTCACCCACCAAACTGTATCTATCTTGTCCTAGGGTGACAACTCTCACCCACCAAACTGTATCTATCTTGTCCTAGGGTGACAACTCTCACCCACCAAACTGTATCTATCTTGTCCTAGGGTGACAACTCTCACCCACCAAACTGTATCTATCTTGTCCTAGGGTGACAACTCTCACCCACCAAACTGTATCTATCTTGTCCTAGGGTGACAA
>NW_028319106.1:290000-310000 GCF_062004578.1 Staurois parvus
TAGATAGATAGATAGATAATAGATAGATAGATAATAGATAGATGATAGATAGATAGATAGATAATAGATAGATAGATAGATAGATAGATAGATAGATAGACAAACAGAACATACATTGTATATAAATAAATAAATCTATATATTAGACTTACTATTTTAACCACTTGAGCCCCAGAAGGTTTTACCCCCTACATGACCAAGCCACCTTTTGCCATACTGTGCTGCGCTACTTTAACACTTTAACTGGTAATTGCGCGGTCATGCAGCGATATACCCGAACAAAATTTATATAATTTTTTTAACACAAATAAAGCTTTCTGTTGGTGGTAGTTGATCGCTGGGTTTTTTATGTTTTGCAATATAAACATAAATTCTAAACATTTTGAAAAAAAAAACAATTTTATTTTACTTTCTGCTATAAAACATATCCAGTAAAATAGTGAAACATATAAAATGTCTTCATACATTTTGTATCCTGCTCCATGCCTTTGATAAAATATAAATTCCAATAAGTGTCTATTGATTGGTTTGTGGGAAATTTATAGCGTCTACAAACTAGGGAATGTATACTGGATTATTTTTTATCTTTTTGTATACTACCAATGGCGGTGACCAGCAACTTATAATGAGAATGCGATAGTGCGGCGGCCAATCTGACACTAACTGGCGCTTGGGGGGGGGGGGCCTGACTAACTGCCACTGAAATTACCAGTGACATTAATGCAGTGATCAGTGATAATACTATACAATGACACTGGCTGGGAAGGGGTTAATATCTAGGGCCATCAAGCGGTTGTGTGCCTAACTAGGTGTAATGTGTGTAATGTGTGCTGCTTTTTACTAATGATCTCTTCATTTCTCATGCATGCAAAGCACAAAGCAAATACAGAGATCCTTCCCTATGTAAGGAGCTCTGTGTTGATGTCAACACAGAGATCTAGGCTGCGATTGTACTCAGCCCATCAGCAGGTTCCGGCTGTGAATCATTGTTGAGAGGCTCCTGCTGTGTACAATCACAGCAGATGCTGGCCGGGCGGCATGTATGTGTGCACCCGAAACCCAGAAGTAGGCAGCAATGTACGGGCAGGACCATCTTTAACGCGGGGTAAAGGCCAGCCCATTCATTGTTGTGGGACCAAAAGCAGCTGCCCCTTGAGCCCCTTGTCTTGAAGGGTCCCGGTAGCAGCGGGAGCATGGGAAGGGAAACCATCGAGGGCTAGGATTGAGAGCCTGTGAGTGGGACGACCTCCACTGACACCCACAGAGGCAAGGAGCAGAGGGCGCAGCATCCACAGCGCGCGGTGCCTCCCAGAGCATGGACTCCTTTAACCTTCCAGCTCACGGCTCCGACAACTGGAGGACAGACTGACAAGGGCCAGGAGGACAAGGACAGGAGGGAGTGCAGACAGCCAGGGACCGCAAAGCAGAGGACCGAGCAGATCACCCAGAATGTTGTTGAACCCTGCCCCCTGCTATCATGCCAAGTACCAAACAACACACACACCTACCGGTAGACAGGGACTGGGACAGGGAGGCACTGCAGACAGGGCAAGGGTCTCTCTCTCATCCTCCCCTCTCTTTCTTTCACATCCCTCTCCCCCCCTTCTCTCCCTCTTCTCTCCCACCTCTCTCTCTTACCCCCACTTCTCTCCCACCTCTCTCTCTTACCCCCACTTCTCTCCCACCTCTCTCTCTCTTACCCCCTTCTATCTCTCACCCTCCACCTCTCTCTTTCACCCTGTCTCTGTCTCTCACTCACGTCTCTCTCACCCCCTTACCCTTCTCTTCCCCCCTTCTCTCTCCCCCTCACCCCTTTCTCACCCCCTCTCTCTCACCCCCACCCTCCTCTCTCTTTCATCCCCTTCTGTCTCTCTCACCTCCTTCTTTCTCTCTCTCACTTCCCTCTCTCTCTTTCTCACCCCCTGCTCTCTCCCACCCTCCCTCTTTCAATATATAGATCTTTATATCACTGGAGGGGTCACCAGCAGGAGGAAGGAGGTTCTGATCCCTCTATATAGATATTTATATCACTAGAGGGGTCACCAGCAGGAGGAAGGAGGTCCTGATCCCTCTATATAGATTTTTATATCACTAGAGGGGTCACCGGCAGGAGGAAGGAGGTCCTGGTTCCTCTATATAGATCTTCATATCACTAGAAGAGTCATCAGCAGGAGGAAGGAGGTCCCGATTCCTCTATATAGATCCTATCACTAGGGGGGTCACCGGCAGGAGGAGGAGGTCCTGATTCCTCTATATAGATCTTTATATCTCTAGAGGGGTCACCGGCAGGTGGAAGGAGGTCCTGATCCCTCTATATAGATCCTATCACTAGAGGGGTCACCAGCAGGAGGAAGGAGGTCCTGATTCCTCTATATAGATCTTTATATCACTAGAGGGGTCACCGGCAGGAGGAAGGAGGTCCTGATTCCTCTATATAGAACTTTATATCACTAGAGGGGTCACCAGCAGGAGGAAGGAGGTCCTGATTCTTCTATATAGATCCTATCACTAGAGGGGTCACCGGCTGGAGGAAGGAGGTCCAGGTTCTTCTATACACATCTTTAGTTAGACCTCATTTATAATACTGTGTCCAGCCCTTGAGACCTCACCTACAAAAAGATATTGATAAGATAGATTGAGTCCACCACCTTTAAATATACGAAGGATATGAATAAGGTTCGGGAGGACAGTATGTTCAATATGAAGCTGAAATCAAGAACACGGGGACATGACCTCAGACTAGCAGGAGGAAAATCTAAAACCAAGCTTTTATTTTACAGAAAGAATAATTGATGCTGAGAGCAAAAGAAAGAAAAAATAAAGGCAAGGAAAGAAGACAGAAAGGGAAACCATTTAAATAATGATTTAATACTCCCTCTGGATGCCATTGTGTCATTGATGTTTTTTTTTTTTCTGGGAGCAAATCTTGGCTATTAAAAAAAATATAAGTGCGATGCAGACACCCAGTGAACCGGCTGCCATTAATCTGTTCAGTCTGCTTTGCCTACAATAATATTTTCTTTGTCTTTCAAAGGGAAAGTCTCGCTAATTGCAAATGTCAGTCATCCAGGATAAACTTTCACTCATGCAGACAGGGTCTCTTTCCCCCCCCCCTCCATTATGGAGAAGGAATCCGCATTCTTCGGATGATAGCAGCAATGGAAGATTAATGCAAACAATGTGGAGATTTTATTTGGTCAGTGAAGTGAATTCTTGGAAGTGTTTGTAAGGCTAAGCCGTCTGGGCAGTAGAATGGAATGACACTTGAGACTGAAGTATTGCTCCACCTGCAGACAATGGCCTGGCCTCCGCAAGCCCCGACACATTCCGCAAACCCAGAAGAATGCAGGTGAGAGGGATTGTGGGTGAAAGCAACGGAATCCTAAAGGAGAACCCCAACAAGGATTTCTTCTTACTTCAGCTGCTCGAATGCATGTGCTGAAAGCTTCAACATGACACTAAACCAAATCCTTATTCTCTAAAAATAATCCCTATACATCCACTACTTAAAGGGGAAGTATGGCCAACGTCTCCTTTGGGTCAGGGGAGTGCACTTAGTTCTGCACTCCTGCGACCCAGACTCCTCCGACCGCTGGCTGTCAGCTGACCGCTCAGAGCCGATCCAGGCTCTGCAAGGATCACAACTATAATGTCGGGATCCACCCAGCTGTCTGACCAGCAGCCACTGAGATCCTTCACCAGCTGTTCCCGCTCCCTGCAAAGCCTGGGGCTCCAGTGAGCACTGGAGGTGCAGTGCAGAGAGCGGTGACTGACATTCATTGCTCTCTCCTCAATGAAGACCGAGAACTGAGCGATCAGCAGTCATGTGATCACTCGGTCTTAGAGCTGGCAGGGGAAAGCTGCAGCATTGGATTGATGCAGAAGTCTCTAGATGTATTCTTTAGGTGCATCCCGACAATAATGTCAGGATCTGTCCAGTTGTCTGACTGGCAGATGGCTCAGCTTCCCAAGGTGCTGTGGAGAGCCTGAGTCAGCCGTTCCCTCCTCATCCACAGTCCAGCGAGCACTGGAAGAGCAGAGCAGGGATCATAGACTGACAGTCACCGTTGTGTGCTCAGAGAAGACCTGACAACTGAGCAATCAGCGATCTTCAATTGCTCAATTTTTGGTGTAGAGCCGGTGGGGGATCTGATCGATGCTGCAGCCATCTCTAATTCTAATGGCATGCGGCCCGCACTGGAAAAAGCAACCGTACTAAGATCCGAGGTTCCCGTGCGGGCTGTGTTTTCAGAAGAAGTACAGGGACTTCTTCACTGCGTGTCCCGGGGCACAAGAGTCCATTGAAATGAATGAGCTCTCATGCCTGCGCAAAACGCAGCCCGCGCGGCCGCATATATACGTGAACCGGGGGGGTAATGCAGCTCAATACGCCTGGTGTGAATGAGACCCAAATGTAAACCTGATTTCTGACGGCTGCTTCAATTCTGAAATTTACAATCAAATCTTGGAGGGAAAAAAAAAAAAGGAGCAGAACTGAATTGATAGCCTGCTTTGTGTGCCGAACATGATTGTAAATACAATGACAGAAGATGATCCTATTTTTCCATAACAAAGTGAGTATGTGTTAAAATATTGTAACATTGTATTACCCCGAGTATGTGTGAATATATTGTAACATTGTATTACCCCGAGTATGTGTGAATATATTGTAACATTGTATTACCCCGAGTATGTGGGAATATATTGTAACATTGTATTACCCCGAGTATGTGGGAATATATTGTAACAATGTATTATCCCGAGTATGTGTGAAAATATTGTAACATTGTATTACCCTGAGTATGTGTGAAAATATTGTAACAATGTATTATCCCGAGTATGTGTGAATATATTGTAACATTGTATTACCCCCGAGTATGTGTGAATATATTGTAACATTGTATTACCCTGAGTATGTGTGAAAATATTGTAACAATGTATTATCCCGAGTATGTGTGAATATATTGTAACATTGTATTACCCCGAGTATGTGTGAATATATTGTAACATTGTATTACCCCGAGTATGTGGGAATATATTGTAACATTGTATTACCCCGAGTATGTGTGAATATATTGTAACATTGTATTACCCTGAGTATGTGTGAATATATTGTAACAATGTATTATCCCGAGTATGTGTGAAAATATTGTAACAATGTATTATCCCGAGTATGTGTGAATATATTGTAACATTGTATTACCCCGAGTATGTGTGAATATATTGTAACATTGTATTACCCTGAGTATGTGTGAAAATATTGTAACAATGTATTATCCCGAGTATGTGTGAAAATATTGTAACATTGTATTACCCTGAGTATGTGTGAAAATATTGTAACAATGTATTATCCCGAGTATGTGTGAATATATTGTAACATTGTATTACCCCGAGTATGTGTGAATATATTGTAACATTGTATTACCCTGAGTATGTGTGAAAATATTGTAACATTGTATTACCCTGAGTATGTGTGAAAATATTGTAACAATGTATTATCCCGAGTATGTGTGAAAATATTGTAACAATGTATTATCCCGAGTATGTGTGAAAATATTGTAACAATGTATTATCCGGAGTATGTGTGAAAATATTGTAACATTGTATCACCTTGAGTATGAGTCAACTCTCTACTCTCTCCACCCCCACCTCCACCCAGCACCTCACTCACTGCCCTTGAGATTGCCAATCACTTCAAAAACAAGATTGACACAATTTGCAAGGACATTGCCGCAACTCACACGCCCTCTCAACCCGTCCCCTCTCACACAGCTACCCCCTCATCCCCCCTCTCCCTTGACATAACCCGCAGGGACTTCGTTGTTGCTCAAACTCTCTCCAACCCCATTCCCCCTCACTCAGCTACCCCCTCATCACCCCTCTCCCACGGCCCCACCACTGCTCTGACCTCCACTTCCACCCCACCCTACATTTCTCATACTGAAGCCCCCCCAACACTCCGCTCCTTTGACCTTACTACCATCGAGGAAGTCTCCAAGGTCCTCTCTGATGCCCACCTCACCACCTGCCCCCTCGACCCTATCCCCTCACAACTCCTACGACCTCCCTCCCCCTCCATCCTACGCTCCCTCACCCACATCTTTAATCTCTCCCTCTCCTCCGGCACTTTCCCCTCCCCTCTGAAACATGCACACATCACCCCCATACTTAAAAAGCCCTCCCTGGACCCCAATGACCCGAACAACCTCAGACCCATCTCCCTGCTCCCATTTACATCCAAACTCCTCGAGCGCCTAGTCTACACCCGCCTATGCTCTCTCCTCAATGACAACAACCTCCTCGATCCCCTACAGTCTGGCTTCCGTCCCCTACACTCCACCGAAACTGCCTTACTCAACTCTCCAATGACCTGCTAACCGCCAAAGCTAATGGCCACTATTCAGTGCTCCTACTCCTTGACCTCTCTGCGGCCTTCCACACAGTCCACCACCCCCTCCTCCTCAAAAAACTACACTCCCTCAGCCTCAGAGACTCCGCCCTCTCCTGGCTCTCATCCTACCTGTCACAATGCTCTTTCAGCGTTACCTATAATGCTACCACCTCCCTCTCACTCCCCCTCTCTGTTGGGGTCCCTCAAGGCTCCGCCCTCGGGCCCCTTCTCTTCTCCATCTACACCTCCTCCCTTGGCCAACTCATACACTCTCACGGCTTCAACTACCACCTCTATGCCGACGACACACAAATCTATCTCTCAACCCCCCACCTCACCCCCTCAGTCTCCGTCCGAATCACACACTTACTGAGCGACCTATCAGACTGAATGTCGCTCCACTTCCTTAAACTGAACCTCTCCAAAACCGAGTTTCTTGTCTTCCCCCCAGCCCGGACACCACCCCCCATTGACTTCTCCATCACATCCAACAACGCCACCATCAAACCCGCCCTGCAGGCTAGAGTACTTGGTGTCATTCTGGACTTCAACCTATCCTTACAGCCCCAAGTCTAATCTTTAACAAACTCGTGCAGACTCCACCTCCGCAACATGCAGACTCCACCTCCGCAACATGCAGACTCCACCTCCGCAACATCGCCAAAATCCGCACGTTCCTAACCCCAGAAAACACTAAACAGCTCATCCACTCCCTCATCGTATCACGACTCGACTACTGCAACTCCCTCCTCACTGGCCTGCCTCGCCGCTGGCTATCCCTGCTTCAGTCCATCCTGAATACGGCTGCCAGAGTCATCCACCTTTCCAACTGCTCCATCTCCACCACCCCCCTCTGCCAATCCCTCCACTGGCTTCCGATTGCGCAACGGATCAAATTCAAAATCCTAACACTGACTTACAAAGCTGTCCACCATACTGCCCCGAACTACATCACTGACCTAATATCCAAGTACCGCCCAACACGCACACTCTGCTCCTCACAAGACCTCCTTCTCTCTAGTTCCCTGGTCTCCTCCTCCCATGCCCGCCTCCAGGACTTCTCCAGGGTGTCACCCATCCTCTGGAACTCCCTGCCCCAACCCATCAGATTATCACCTACTCTCCTCTCCTTTAGGCGCACCCTGAAAACCCACCTCTTCAGGGAAGCCTACCCCACCCCCTGCTAACTTGCCGACCTCCTCCACTCTTCCTACCACCCCATCCCCCACAGCTATCTCCTCCTGTGCCACCATCCCCTCCCTCCTAGATTGTAAGCTCCAAGGAGCAGGGCCCTCGATCCCCTCATGTTTTGCATTGTATTGTTATTGTTCTGTCACATGTTCTGTCCCCCTTTGTAATGTACAGCGTTGAGCGAACTATTGGTGCTTTATAAATACTGTATAATAATAATAATTATATTATTATATATTATTATATTATATATTATTATATTATTGTGTGATATTATATCACACAATTATATTGTGTGAAAATATTGTAACATTGTATTACCCAGAGTATGAGTGAATTATTATTATTATTATTATACAGTATTTATAAAGCGCCAATAGTTCGCTCAGCGCTGTACATTACAAATATATTGTAACATTGTATTCCCCCGAGTATGTGTGAATATATGGTAACATTGTATTACCCCGAGTGTGTGTGAATATATTGTAACATTGTATTACCCCGAGTGTGTGTGAATATATTGTAACATTGTATTACGCCGAGTATGTCCATTATTTCTATATATTGTAATATTGTATTGGCTGCAATAACTGAGAGGTTGTTAAAAGCAGTCTCCTCACTCTACTACGTGCGAGATGCCACAGGCTGTCCTTCAATGTAGGCGTGACGCCACTCAACTCTCCAGGGTGAAAATAAAGAAGTTCAAAAGGGCACGGCACTGAACATTTTTCACACGATCTAAAAAAAAAACCCCCTCAATTCAAACCGCAATCTGCAGCCAGCTATTAATAATCAAAGTCCTTTACAGTTACTAAATTAAACTTCAACCGCTACTGGCAACGGCTCAGCCTGAGAGCGGCTCGGTCTTGCGGTACAAAGTAGGTGACATGAGGACAGCAGTTTGTTTCGGTGACACCATGGGAGGAAGAAATTCTGTACAACAGCCCTGGGTTTACATTACAAGCGCACTGCTCAGCTCCAGGAGACAAGAGGTGCCTTCTAACTGCACATGTATTATGCAAGAAAAAAAACAAAACAAATATATATTATTATTATTATACAGTATTTATATAGCGCCAACGGTTTGCTTAGCGCTGTACATTATAGTGGAAGACAATACATGAGACAGTACAATAACAATACAATACAATACATGAGGGGATTGAGGGCCCTGCTCCTTGGAGCTTACAATCTAGGAGGGAGGGGATAGTGGTACAGGAGGAGATAGCTGTGGGGGATGGAGTGGTGGGAAGAGCGGAGGAGATCAGCAATTAGGTGAGGGCGGGGTAGGCTTCTGTGAAGAGGTGGGTTTTCAGGGTGCGCCTAATGGTGAGGAGGAAAGGTGAGAGTCTGATGGATTGGGGTAGCGAGTTCCAGAGGATGGGGGAAGCCCTGGAGAAGTCCTGGAGATGGCATGGGAGGAGGAGACCAGGGAACTGGAGAGTAGGAGATCTTGTGAGGAGTGGAGAGTGCGTTTTGGGTGGTATTTGGTCAGTGATGTAGTTTGGGGCAGTGTTATGAACAGCTTTGTACGTCAATGTTAGCATTTCAAATTTTATGTGTTGGGCAATCGGAAGCCAGTGGAGGGATTGACAGAGGCGGGTGGCGGATACGGAGCGGTTGGTAAGGTGGATGAGTCTGGCCGTAGAATTCAGGATAGACTGAAGCGGGAATAGCCTGTGGTGAGGTAAGCCGGTGAGGAGGGTGTTACAGTAGTCAAGTCGGGGGATGATAAGGGAGTGGATGAGTTGTTTTGTGGTTTCTGGAGTTAGGAACGGACGTATTTTGGAGATGTTGCGGAGGTGGAGTCTACATGAGTTTGTCAGCGATTTGATCTGGGGCTGGATAGACAGATTGGAGTCTAGAATGAAACCTAGTACTCTGGCTTGCGGGGTGGGGCTGATGGTGGCGTTGTTTGTCGTGATGGAGAGGGTGGGGGTGGGGGCACAGGCTGGGGGAAAAACTAGGAGCTCGGTTTTGGAAAGGTTTAATTTTAGGAAGTGGAGTGACATCCAGTCCGATATGTCGTTCAGTAGGCAGGTGATTCTGGTGGAGACTGAAGGGGTGAGGCGAGGGGTGGAGAGATAGATTTGTGTGTCATCGGCATTGAGATGGTAATTGAAGTCGTGGGAGTGTATCAGTTGACAAAAGGGAGGAGGTGTAGATGGAGAAGAGAAGGGGCCCGAGGACAGAGCCTTGGGTGACCCCAACAGAGAGGGGGAGTGAGGGGGGGGTGGCAGTGTTATAGGTAACACTGAAGGAGCGCTGGGATAGATAGGAAGAGAGCCAGGAGAGAGCAGAGTCTCTGAGGCCAAAAGAGTATAGTTTTTTGAGGAGGAGGGGGTGGTCGACCATGTCAAAAGCCGCGGCGAGGTCGAGGAGTAGTAGCAGTGAGTAGTGGCCATTGGCTTTGGTGGTAAGCAGGTCGTTGGTGATTTTGAGGAGGGCGGTTTTGTTAGAGTGTAGGAAACGGAAGCAAGATTGTAGGGGATCGAGGAGGTTATTGTCGGTGAGGTGGGAGCTTAGGCAATTGTAGACTAAGCGCTCAAGGAGTTTGGATGAGAATGGCAGCAGGGAGATGGTTGGAGGGTCTAAGGTTGTTGAGGTCGGTGGGGTCCAGGGAGGGTTTTTTGAGTATGTGGGTGATGTGCGTGTGCTTCAGAGGGGAGGGGTATGTGCCAGTAGTATATATATATATATATATATATATATATACACACACACACTCACCGACCACTTTATTAGGTACACCTTGCTATTACCGGGTTGCCTTCATTATTATTATTATTATACAGGATTTATATAGTGCCAACAATTTGCTCGGCGCTTTACAATATAAATTCTTCATGGCAGAGATTCAACAAGGTGTGGGAAACATTCCTCAGAGAGTTTAGTCCATATTGACATGAGTTACTGTTGCCTTTCTATCATCTGCCCATTCTCCTCTGACCTCTAACACTAACAGTTTCCTCCACACAACTGGCACTCACTGGATATTTTCTCTTTTTCCGACCATTCTCTGTAAACCCTAGAGATGGCTGTGCGTGAAAATCCCAGTAGATCAGCAGTTTTTGAAAGCCCGTCTAGCACAAATAACCATGCCACTCCCCCCCGTATAACCATAACCATGCCACTCCCCCCCGCTCCCCATTAAGGATTGGCACCTTTGGGGGGTGGGGGGGAGCAGGTACCCGAATTTGACAAGTACCCGCTCCCACTTCTGTCTGGTCTGATCGCCTAGGCGGAAGGTGTCCTCCCCCCCTGTAGTCTTTTGGAACACATGACAGGTTCCAGAAGACTACAGGACCATTCACGAAGCGCAGCTCTACTCGTGCATGCACAGTGGGTATACACTGAAGATGCCGGCCTCCTGGAATACAGGGCGGCCGGTGAAACGGGCTGCGGGAGACACACCACGGGACCGAGGGACAGGTAAGTGGCTGTTTTTTAAAAGTCAGCAGCTACAGTTTTTGTAGCTGCTGACTTTTATTTTTTGACAGGTGAGTGGAACTCCGCTTTAAATCCTCCTTCTTCCCCATTCTGATGCTCAGTTTGAACTTCACCAAGTTGTCTTCACCACGTCTAGATGCCTTAATGATTTGAGTTTCAGCCATGTGATTGGCTGATTAGCAATTTGTGTTACCAAGCAATCGAACAGGTGCATCTAATAAAGTGGCCGGTGAGTGTGCGTCTGTGTGTGTATATATATATATATACACACTGCTCCAAAATACACTTTGAAAACCCATCAGATCTCAATGGGGACAAATCTCCTGCTGGATCTCTATAGTGACATGGATGGGGTGATGTGTGAGGAACGTAAGGACGCCCCATCGTTTGATGGAAATGAAAATGATTGACCTACAGAGGACTGAATTCAAAGACACCCCGAAAATCAAAGTGAAAAAATGATGCAGCAGGTGAGTCCATGTTGGTGAAATGTCATTGCAGCAACTCAGAATGGTCCTCAGTAGTCTGTGTGGCCCCCACGTGCTTGCATGCATGCCTGACAACGTCGGGGGAGGGTCCTAATGAGACCACGGATGGTGTCCTGGAGGATTTCCTCCCAGATCTGGACCAGGGCATCACTGAGCTCCTGGACATTCTGAGGTGCAACCTGGCGGCGTCGGATGGACCAAAACATGACATCCCAGAGGTGTTCTATTGATCTCATTCTTATCTGTTTTTGGATATTTTATATGGATGGAATTATGGGAGCGTTATGGAATCGTTAACGATTTCTCCAACAGATAAGATTTACAACACAGCAGGAGTTACCTGCTCCAAGATATATATATATATGTGTGTGTGTAGTTGTGCTTAAAAGTTTGCATACCCCGGCAGAAATTATGAATGTTGCCACTTATAGTGAAAATATGACTGATCATGCCAAAAAAAAACTTCTTTTATTTAAAGATAGTGTTCATATGAAACTATTTTTTATCGCATGCCACAAACAAGCCGGGTGAGGAGTATCAAGATGTTGTCGGGCATATTGTAACCGGGCTTTTTTGTTGCATTGGCGCAGTAAAGACTTCTTTCTAGCAACTCAGCTGATTTTTGTTCAAGTATCGTATTGTGTTCCTTAGAAAGAAAAAAAACACACACCGTCTTTTTTCAAGAGCAGCCTGTATTTCTCCTGAGGTTACCTGTGGGGGTTTTTCTTTGTATCCCAAACAATTCCTCTGGCAGTTGTGGCTGCAATCTTTCTTGGTCTACCTGACCTTGGCTTGGTATCAAGAGATCCCTGAATTTTCCACTTTTTAATAAGTGAGTAAACAATACTGACTGGCTTATTCAAGGATTTGGATATCTTTTTATATCCTTTACCATCTTTATAAGGTAACCAGGTCTTTTGACAGTTCTAATCTGCTCCCCATGGCTCAGTATCTAGCCTTCTCAATGCATCCACATTAGAGCCAACAAACTCATATATATTGGCGCTTAAAGGTTTGCATACCCTGGCAGAAATTGTGAATTTTGCTATTTATATTGAAAATATGACTGATCATGCCAAAAAAACTGTCTTTTATTTAAGGATAGTGATCATATGAAAGCATAATATACATATATACAGTACCTACACACACAGTATATATATATATATATAAACATTCGCTGACAAACTCATGTAGACTTCACCTCCGCAACATCTCCAAAATACATCCACTCCTAACCCTGGAAACCATTAAGCAACTCATTCACTCTCTCATTATATCACGCATCAACTACTGTAACTCCCTCCTCACCGGCCTACGTCACCGCAGGCTATCCCCGCTTCAGACTATCTTGAATGCTGCGGCAAGACTCACCCACCTTACTAACCGCTCCGTATCCACCACCCCCCTCTGCCAATCCCTCCACTGACCTCCACTCAGTGTCCTCCACCCATCTCTGCCAATCCCTCCACTGACCTCCACTCAGTGTCCTCCACCCTTCTCTGCCAATCCCTCCACTGACCTCCACTCAGTGTCCTCCACCCCCCTCTGCCAATCCCTCCACTGACCTCCACTCAGTGTCCTCCACCCCTCTCTACCAATCTATCCACTGACCTCCACTCAGTGTCCTCCACCCTTCTCTGCCAATCCCTCCACTGGCCTCCACTCAGTGACCTCCATCCCTCTCTGCCAATCCCTCCACTGACCTCCACTCAGTGTCCTCCATCCCTCTCTACCAATCCCTCCACTGACCTCCACTCAGTGTCCTCCACCCCTCTCTGCCAATCCCTCCACTGACCTCCACTCAGTGTCCTCCACCCCTCTCTACCAATCCCTCCACTGACCTCCACTCAGTGTCCTCCACCCCTCTCTACCAATCCCTCCACTGGCCTCCACTCAGTGTCCTCCACCCCTCTCTGCCAATCCCTCCACTGACCTCCACTCAGTGTCCTCCACCCCTCACTGCCAATCCCTCCACTGGCTTCCACTCAGTGTCCTCCACCCCTCTCTGCCAATCCCTCCACTGGCTTCCGATTGCCCAACGGATAAAATTCAAAATGCTAACATTGATGTATAAAGCTGTTCATAATACTGCCCCAAACTACATCACTGATCTGGTATCCAAATACCACCCAAAACCTACTCTCCGCTGCTCACAAGACCTCCTACTCTCTAGTTCCCAGATCTCCTCCTTCCATGCCCATCTCCAGGACTTCTCCAGGGCTTCCCCCATCCTCTGGAACTCCCTACCCCAATCCATCAGACTATCACCTACTCTCCTCACCTTTAGGCACACTCTGGAAACCTAGGCCCTCTCTTCAGGGAAGCCTACCCCACCCTCATCTAATTACTGAACTCCTCCACTCTTCCTACCACTCCATCCCCCACTCTCCCCTCCCTCCTAGATTGTAAGCTCCAAGGAGCAGGGCCCTCGAACCGCTCGTGTATTGAATCGTATTGTTACTGTACTGTCTCGTGTACTGTTTCCCGTTATATTGTAAAGCACTGAGCAAACTGTTGGCGCTATATAAATCCTGTATAATAATAATAAAATAATTATATATGTATATATATATATATATATTTTAATACAGCCTAGATTCAGTTTAGGTCAAAATGAAGCACGTTCCCTGCACATCCATGCACAGGCCCCCCAGCTTTCTGGCAGACTCCCAAGGCCTGTGTGTGCTGTATTTTACAGACTGCCTCCTGGGATATGTGACATACCATCCCAGGAGCTGTTTCTGAGATGTGCACAAATGCCTCAAAAGTTTATTGTCCTGCCCTAGATATCATGGACATGTGATGTTGAGCCTCAGCTCAAAGTTACAATGTGGTGGAGATCAGGATTGTTGACATAAGTGGTATCTGACATTCCTGTGTATGATATCAGCCACTTCTGTTATCTGTAAAGTTCCCTCCCAGTCAGCTATCTACCCCCAGCCTGGAGTGATTGTCTCAAATGTCACACCTCTTCCATCAATTGCTAATACAGCCAAAGCACTCTCGTAAAACACACTCTGATAAACAACAGGCTGCCAAATGTGGCTCCATTCTTCCACCCTAAACTAATCCTTTAGATTATTATTATTATTATTATTATTATACAGGATTTATGGCGCCAACAGTTTGCTCAGCGCTTTACAATATAACGGGAGACAATACAGCAACAATACAGTTCAATACAAGAGGGATAGGAGGGCCTGATCCTGGGAGCTTACAATCTAAGAGGGAGGGGCTAGTGGTACAAAAGGTAGTAACTGTGGGGGATGGACTGGTAGGAGGAGTAGAAGATTCCGTTATTAGCTGAGGGCAGGATAGGCTTCCCTGAAGAGATCGGTTTTCAGAGATCGCCTAAAAGTGGGCAGAGTAGGCGATAGTCTGATAGATTGGGATGCCTGTTACGAGGGTATCCCACTTTCCCTGCTGGCTTTGGACACATACAGGCGTACCTCAGTTTACGAACGCCTTGGTCAACGTAATGTTCGGTTTACGAATGAAAATCCATTGAAAATGATACCTCCGTTTACAAATTTTTTTTTGCAATATGAAGCAAGTTTACCCAGGATGCATTGCGCCTGAGAGGTTTATAGCGCCGGCCCCGTGCATGCTGGAGTCTGTGGGTAGCACGTGGTGTCGAGTGTGGAGGTGTTGGAGTGGATTTTGCATTGAGTTTTGGAGCCATTCTGGAAAATTTTAATCATGTCCCCGTAGAGTATTTATGCCTTTAGAGCAGGGGCGGACTGACCATTGGGGAACTCGGGCACAAGCCCGGGGTCAGTAGGGGGCCCCATGAGATGTCCCTGGTACCTTTTCATAGGCTTCTTTGGGTGTGGTTTGAGTGTGGGTGAGGACACAGGGGCCCCATGATCCCCTATTGCCTGGGGGCCCCATGAGTTGTCAGTCTGCCCCTGCTTTAGAGTGCACTTATTAAGAGTTTTGAACACAGAAAAGCCTTTTTTTTTCACTTTTTTCTGACCTCCAGAACGGATTAATTGGTTTTCAGTGCATTCCTATGGGAAACCGCGTTTCAGTTTACGCATTTTTCGCAATACAAAACATCCCGGAGAACGCATTGAATTTGTTAGCTGAGGTACGCCTATATATATGTATAATGGAGAATGCAGCAGGAGGAGTGAGAACACCCCAAGGATGACGGGAATCTCCGATGCTCCAAGTCAGGCAAGGGTAGAACTAGGAGCTATGGCAGAGGAACACTCACCCTGGGGTGCTCACAAAGAGTGATTGCGCCTCCCTCCACCTACAACTAGAGTGACACTTCTGGGTGGACTGGCCCTTTAAAAATATTAGATGAAGAAAAAAAAAAGAGTGGGAAAACAAAGATTGTTTTCTTTCTACAAAAAAAAGCTGCATCTGCTATATAAATGCCCTCTGTCATATGGAAAAGGCAACATGTTTTTCTTACATATACAGTGGGGCAAAAAAGTATTCATTCAGCCACCAATGGTGCAAGTTCTCCCACTTACAAAGATGAGAGAGGCCTGTAATTGGCATCATAGGGAGACCTCAACTATGAGAGACAAAATGAGAAAACAAATCCAGACAATCTCATTGGCTGATCTGGAAAGAATTTATTTGCAAATTATGGTGGAAAATAAGTATTTGGTCACCTACAAACAAGCAAGATTTCTGGCTCTCACAGACCTGTACTTTCTTCTTTAAGAGGCTCCTCTGTCCTGCACTCATTACCTGTATCAATGGCACCTGTTTGAACTTGTTATCAGTATAAAAGACACCTGTCCACAACCTCAAACAGTCACACTCCAAACTCCACTATGGTGAAGACCAAAGAGCTGTCGAAGGACACCAGAAACAAAATTGTAGACCTGCACCAGGCTGGGAAGACTGAATCTGCAATAGGCAACCAGCTTGGTGTGAACAAATCAACTGTGGGAGCAATAATTAGAAAATGGAAGACATACAAGACCACTGATAATCTCCCTCCATCTGGGGCTCCACGCAAGATCTCACCCCGTGGGGTCAAAATGATCACAAGAACGGTGAGCAAAAATCCCAGGACCACACGGGGGGACCTAGTGAATGACCTGCAGAGAGCTGGGACCAACGTAACAAAGGCTACTATCAGTAACACACTACGCCGCCAGGGACTCAGATCCTGCAGTGCCAGACGTGTCCCCCTGCTTAAGCCAGTACATGTCCGGGCCCGTCTGAAGTTTGCTAGAGAGCATTTGGATGATCCAGGAGAGGATTGGGGGAATGTCATATGGTCAGATGAAACCAAAATAGAACTGTTTGGTAGAAACACAACTCGTCATGTTTGGAGGAGAGAGAATGCTGAGTTTCATCCAAAGAACACCATACCTACTGTGAAGCATGGGGGTGGCAACATCATGCTTTGGGGCTGTTTCTCCACATAGGGACCAGGATGACTGATCCATGTACAGGACAGAATGAATGGGGCCATGTATCGTGAGATTTTGAGTGCAAACCTCCTTCCATCAGCAAGGGCATTGAAGATGAAACGTGGCTGGGTCTTCCAACATGACAATGATCCCAAACATACCGCCCGGGCAACAAAGGAGTGGCTTCGTAAGAAGCATTTCAAGGTCCTGGAGTGGCCTAGCCAGTCTCCAGATCTCAACCCCATAGAAAACCTTTGGAGGCAGTTGAAAGTCCGTGTTGCCCAGCGACAGCCCCAAAACATCACTGCTCTAGAGGAGATCTGCATGGAGGATGGGCCAACATACCAGCAACAGTATGTGCCAACCTTGTGAAGACTTCCAGGAAACGTCTGACCTCTGTCATTGCCAACAAAGGATATATAACAAAGTATTGACATGAACTTTTCATATTCACCAAATACTTATTTTCCACCATAATTTGCAAATAAATTCTTTCCAGATCAGCCAATGTGATTGTCTGGATTTGTTTTCTCATTTTGTCTCTCATAGTTGAGGTCTCCCTATGATGCCAATTACAGGCCTCTCTCATCTTTGTAAGTGGGAGAACTTGCACAATTGGTGGGGACTAAATACTTTTTTGCCCCACTGTATGTCTGATGTCTGTTTGTAAGGCTTTGTGTAGAATACTGTTTATGCTGTTTTGATTGCAGGTCTCTGTCCATGTTACATAGAATTCAACCAGTTGTGGGCAATAGATGTCCTGCATACATCCAAAACAATGTAGATAAGAAGTCTATAGTATGCCCTGTCTATTTGCCCCTCTGTCCCTCCTCATCTCACTCTTTTTGACTATCAAAATGAGAGCCAGGAGATGCTGAATTAATACAGCAGCTGTAGAAGCTGCTACTGTCACAAACAGTATTACTCAGTGTTTATAAACATTGTTCAGATGAGAGAAAGATACAAAGTAACATTGTTTATAAACGTTGTTCAGATGAGAGAAAGATACAAAGTAACATTGTTTATAAACATTGTTCAGATGGGAGACAGAGAGATACAAAGTAACATTGTTTATAAAAATTGATCAGACAGGAGATAGAGACACAAAGTAACATTGTTTATAAACATTGATCAGACAGGACATAAAGAAGTACATAGTACCATTATTTAGCCACTTTCCTGCTGCCCTGTAGCAGAAATACAGCTACAGGGTGGCAGGGATGCACAAAATCACGTATATAAAGAAGTGATTTTGCATTTCCAGATAGGCCGCACTCCCTACCCGCGCCACCATTTGCACCCTCAGCTGTCAATCACAGGATCCTGGATGGTGATTACTCACCGGCACCTGGTGATCGCCGAGTAATACTGATGGGAGGGGAGAACTGTATGTAAACAATACAGATCTCTCCCCTGTCAGCTCCAGCACACTGCTTTGTATGGCTCTGCATGGCAGAGCCATACAAAGCAGTGTGCTTACAGTGGAAAGCACAGACACAGCCCCCTAGTAAAACACACATAGCACACAGTTAACCTTTTGATCGCCCCAGATGTTAACCCCTTCCTGCCCAGTGCCATTAGTACAGTGTCAGTGCTTTTTATTAGCATTGATCACTGTATTGGTGTCACTTCCCCCCAGTGTCAGAATGCCCGCCACAGTCCTGCAGTCCTGCTATAAGTCGCTGAACACCGCCATTACTAGTAAAAAAGAAAAAAAATTCCATTATATATCCCGCCATTTGTAAACGCTATAACTTTCACGTAAACCAATTAATTTACACATAATGGGATTTTTTTTTAGCAAAGACATACATACCGGCATAAATTTATGACAAAATGTGATTTTTCATTTTTTTTTGGACATGTTTAATAGCAAAGTCAAAAACAGTTTTTTTCTCAAAATTGTCGTTATTTTTTTGTTTATAGCACAAAAAATAAAAACTGCAGAGCCGATCAAATGCCAATGAAAGAAAGCACTATTTGTGGGGGAAAAAGGACGTAAAATTTCATTTGGATGCAGCGTTGCATGACCGCGCAATTGTCAGTTAAAGTAACGCAGTGCAGTATCGCAAATAAAGGCCTGGTCAGGAGGGGGGGGGGATCCTCTGGCGGGCGAGGGGTTAGACAGGAGATAGATACAAAGTAACATTGTGTATACAGATATACAAAGTAATATTGATACTTTTGCATCTACTCTGTTTCATTCATTTGCTGATCAAAGGGATGAGCCTCAATTTGCATATGATGTCAGCCAAAGCAACCTGTCAAGTAAAAAAAAAATGTAAAAAATTAAAATGTGCTCCCATTAACCCCTTACTAACTCTTCATTTACCCAAATCAGCCCTAGATAACGTTTTCTTCCCTTTAACTATTATTTTCCTGAGTATTTTTATTGCTATTTTTCTAGCCATTAATAGTTAAACTTTTTATTTTGTTTGTTCATAATTTCTTTTTAAGTGTTGCATTAAAATAGTGTAATCGAAAAAAAAAATCCTTTTATTCATGGAAATAACTTTGTAAAGCTTGGTACCTGAATCCTAATTTGACTGTCATCCTAAATGAGACAAATGATGGAGTAAATGTTATACTTTTATCTACAGTAACACAATTTTTGGTAAACTAACATTAAAACAGAAGTATGGGAATTATTATTTATTTATATTAAAATCATACTTACCTAGCTGGATGCAGCAACGGTCCCCCGCAGAACTCAATGATCACATGACCGCTGAGTTCTCACAGCCGCTCTGAACAGTCGCCTCTCTGCTCGCCACCCCCCCCCCCCCACTGGAGTGCTGGGCTGTGGAAGTGGAGGGAGCGGCTGGCTCGGGCTCTCAGTGCTTCACTGAGGGGCAGAGCCAGGCGCCGCACCAAACTATGGGGTGGATCCCGACTTTGATGACCCCACCCCAGCCTGGACTGGCTGAGTGACTTTAAGCTTCAGCCCGCTGTCAGCTGAAAACGGGTCACAGGAGTGCTGAACGGACTGCAGTCCCATGATCCACAGGAGGACAGCCAAAAGAGCTTTGCCTATACTTCTCCTTTAATCAAAGAAAAGATTCTTGTTTAGTTTTCTTACAATTTTTTATATGGATT